>NC_037689.1:38461301-38583813 GCF_003255815.1 Theropithecus gelada
AAAAAAAATAAATAAAATAAAATAAGCTTTACTGAAATAAAACATAAATTGAGAAAAGTATACAAATCATAAATGTTAGGCTTAATGAATTTTCACAAAGTGAATGCGTCAACCTCATCTAGACCAAGAAATAGAACACTACAAGCACCCCAGGAGGCCCTACCCCCAATGGTAACCGCTATCCTGATTTCTAGCACCATTTATTAACTTGCCTTGTTTTCGAACTTTATACATAAATGATTTCCTATAGTAGATACTCTTCTGGCACCTTTTTCACAACATAGGTCTGTGAAACTCATCTATGTGGTTGCATCTAACAGTAGTTCATTCTCACTGCTTATATACTACAGTTTATCCATTCTGCTACTGATAGCAATTTGGGTTGATTCCATTTTGGAGCTATTACGAATAGTGCTCCTTTATTCTTGGCCTTTGGATACACATATGTACACACTTGGGCAAAATCCCAGGAGTAGAGTTAACTAGGTTAGAAGGTATCCATATTGCCAAAGAGTTTTTCAAAGTGTCCTTGCCAATTTGTTCTTATGAAAGCACAGTATTGGATTTATCAACATTAGACTATAAAATACAAGATTTTATTTTCCTTAACTTCTCCATCCCCTCCTACTTTGATATTTTGACTTCTTCAGTTGCATAAAATGATTATAACCTAAAATCTCAAATATCTGCTCTCCCATACATTTTTGAATGTAGCTTTTGTCCATTTGTGATAAGAGAAGGATACTAAACACCTCCTCACCTCAACTGTATTATTCAGAAAAGGAAGAGGCCCTCTTTCATATGGAGAGTAAATGCACAGAATTTAAATTTGTGCCACATCATGACCAGGTAGTGTTCACAAGGGGAAAAAACTCAAACAGGGTTAACAATGTGATAGAAGACAGAGTAAGGTAAAATTACTGACGTAAGAATAACATACTGGAATAAAGGCATCTTTACCATGTGTATTACCTGTATGAAGGCTGGGATAGTTGCTTAAAATATCAGTCTCAAAATTTCCATGGCTTAGCACGAGAGAAGTTTATTTCTTGTTCACCTATACTCCAGTGTAGGTTTTCTTTGTAAGTAAGGTGGCTTTCCTGTATGTACATAGGATATGGAGGCCCAGGCTGCATTTATCCTGTGGCTCTGCCATCCCTTAGGGTCTTGGAGATGTCTACGTTTTACCAGAGTTGGGGAGAGATGGTGGAGAAAGAACTTGTGCTTCAGAGAATAAAAGTCTTGTTACAGAAAGGACAGTCGTGTCCTATACCCACATTCAGTTGGTGGGAACTTCATGCGGAAGTCGCCCCTTGGTGTAAGGGGCCTGGGGAATGTAGTCCCTGGCTGAGCACTTGTCTCATAGTGTCAGCTCCACAGGAACTTGGGGGAGCATGGGATTTTAATGGATAGCTAGCTAGCTATCCCTGCTGTACTCTCTCCTTGAGGATAAGATCAGAATAATTAATATTCATTAACTGGGGACAGTTTCACTTCTGTTAAGGTGCTAATTATGTTAAGTGGTGAATTTTTATATGGAAATCAATTTAGATTTATAACTAAATGGCTTTCTTGCCTCCTTTGGTACTGCATAGTTGTGTGATTCATTTTAACTTTAATTTCCTTATACTTTATAGTTAGGTCACCTCTCAGTGAAACCTAGAAAGTACCATATTTACATCAATTTTGCATACCACTAAGGAAGAAAAAACCGTCAGGCTATGATGTTCCGTTGCTTGTGAACATTGATTACATTTGATTTAACCCCTTCTCCATCTTTTTTCTCCTTCTCCTTTCCTCTAGTTTGAAATTGGCACAATGGAAGAAGCTGGAATTTGTGGGCTAGGGGTGAAAGCAGATATGTTGTGTAACTCTCAATCAAATGATATTCTTCAACATCAAGACTCAAATTGTGGTGGCACAAGTAACAAGCATTCATTGGAAGAGGATGAAGGCAGTGACTTTATAACAGAGAACAGGAATTTGGTGAGCCCAGCATACTGCACCCAAACCCAAGAGTCAAGAGAGGAAATCCCTGGGGGAGAAGCTCGAACAGATCCCCCTGATGGTCAGCAAGATTCAGAGTGCAACAGGAACAAAGAAAAAACCTTAGGTAATAATCCGTTCAGTGGTTGGACGTTTCACATGCTAATCATTTTGCTTGTGTTTTCTGCAGCCCAGATCATTTTGAACACAACCACTTTAGAGGTGCTTAGCCAACACACCTAGTGTCTTCAGTGAGGTTAGTCCATGTGTCTGCTGCAGTTATGTGCAGGAGGCCAAAACAGCAGGGAGGACGCTTAGCTTTTTTTCCAAAATAATCAAGAATTGGCTAATTAAAAAATTTTTTTTTTAGAGACAGGGTCTCACTGTGTTGCCCAGGCTGGTCTCAAACTCCTAAGCTCAAGCAGTCCTCTCCTGCCTTGGCCTCCCAAAGTGCTGAGATTTCAGGTGTGAGCCTCTGTGCCCGGCCACACTGCAGTTATTTCTGATCATATTCAGTAATCGTGTTTAATCGTCTCTTAAAGGTCTTATTGACTTTGGGTTAAATGAGAGAAGATTTCACTAATAAAATTTTATGTGAGTAGAAAAGCATTCTTTTTTGAAGTCACTCTTTCCCCCCCCACGGCAGTCTATATGTCAGAATTATTTTAAGATATATATTTTGATGCAATATCTTACATACAAGAATGAACATTACAAAAATAAAAATGGTACCTATCACCTAGCTTAAGAAATAAAAGATTACCCTGTACTTTGAAATGCCATTAGTCCCCTCCTATCTCAGCCACCTGCCTCTCTCTGCCAAAGTCCTTACAGTATTGTTAAGGTCTTTTCCCCACGGGAAGAGCTATCTTGTCATCCTTTAGTTAGTTGACCTTAGTTAACACATAGAATATACTTAGTAAATCATAAGAAAAGCATACGTTTTAAAATTGTTCATAGGAAAAGATATGTTCACCTGTGATTATGTGTGTCTTAGGCAAAGTGTAGTACCAACGGAAACTCCCTTTGAACTTGCTTCTATATTCGAACTTGGTTAGGAGGAAGCTTTAAAAAAATTTCCATGCAATTTGTAACTTGCCCTTTGTCTTAACTTGGACATCAGTGATTAGGCAAGGAAATTTATAAGCTTTTAACCAGAGTTCTTAAAAATAGCTAGCAGTGTTAGTGAGTGAGTTAAGAAATTTGGGGTGGGGGTGGGGAGGGGAGCGAGGCCTGCTAATCCAGAATTTAAAAATTGCCTTTTTCGGCCGGGCGCGGTGGCTCAAGCCTGTAATCCCAGCACTTTGGGAGGCCGAGACGGGCGGATCACGCGGTCAGGAGATCGAGACCATCCTGGCTGGCACGGTGAAACCCCGTCTCTACTAAAAAAAATACAAAAAACTAGCCGGGCGAGGTGGCGGGCGCCTGTAGTCCCAGCTACTCGGGAGGCTGAGGCAGGAGAATGGCGTGAACCCGGGAGGCGGAGCTTGCAGTGAGCTGAGATCCGGCCACTGCACTCCAGCCTGGGTGGCAGAGCGAGACTCCGTCTCAAAAAAAAAAAAAAAAAAAAAAAAAAAAAAAAAAAAAAAAATTGCCTTTTTCATTGAGCTGGTAAATCTCTTATTTATAATCGTAGGTGTAAGTTACTTTACTCTGGATGTCAGAGCACAGGAATCGTTAGTAGAATTTACAGGTTAGATTTGATCTCATTCTTCTGGGACTTATTTCTTTTCTTGTTAATCATCAGGAAAAGAAGTTTTATTACTGATGCAAGCCCTAAACACCCTTTCAACCCCAGAGGAGAAGCTGGCAGCTCTCTGTAAGAAATATGCTGATCTTGTGAGTATTAAATCAAGGATGTGAGCCATATAAAATATAGTGAAATGTGTGTGTGCTTGGTAAGTTTCTTAAAGTACAAATTTGATATGGCCTTAAATGTAAAATTGTATTTTATTCTGAAATTGAAGAAGAGAATCTGCTTTGTTGGGGCTTTTTGTTGGTTGTATAGTTTCATTTTATGAGGTAATATTTAGGGAACATTGTAATACTAAGATGTGGCAAAGATTTTCTAAAACTCAGTTTTAGAGTATAAGTCAGCCTTTGCATTGCTATGTTGTGATGCCTTAGGTGCCACTCAGTTGGGGTGAGGTGGTTCCTGTCTTAAACTTTTCCTAATGGAATTCTAGAGATCAAGGGCTGTTTTGATTGAGATTGTGAGTTACATGAAATCGTCTGCTAAAACAATACTGTGTCTCAGAAATACTTATTTAGCGGCCGGGTGCGGTGGCTCACGCCTGTAATCCCCGCACTTTGGGAGGCTGAGGTGGGCGGATCGCGAGGTCAGGAGATCGAGACCATCTGGCTAACACGGTGAAATCCCCGTCTCTACTAAAAATACAAAAAAATTAGCCAAGCTTGGTGGCGGGTGCCTGTAGTCCCAGCTACTCAGGAGGCTGAGGCAGGAGAATGGCGTGAACCTGGAAGGTAGAACTTGCAGTGAGCCGAGATCGCACCATTGCACTCCAGCCTGGGCGACAGAGCGAGACTCTGTCTCAAAAAAGAAATACTTATTTAGCATCTACTGTGTGTCAAGCATCCTTTTTTCCATCTTCCAAAAAACATTGACCTTATCAAAGAGTTTGTTCCCAGCTACATTATTACAGGTAGCATTAATTCTGTTTTTGGAGTTTCTTTCTTTCTTTCTTTCTTTCTTTTTTTTTTTTTTTTGAGACGGAGTCTCGCTGTGTCCCCCAGGCTGGATTTCAGTGGCGTGATCTTGGCTAACTGTAACCTCCACTTCCCGGGTTCAAGCGATTCTCCTGCCTCAGCCTCCTGAGTAGCTGGAACTACAGGTGCGTGCCACGACGCCTGGCTAATTTTTTGTATTTTTAGTAGAGACGGGGTTTCACCATGTTAACCAGGATGCTCTCCATCTCCTGACCTCGTGATCTGCCTGCCATGGCCTCCCAAAGTGCTGGAATTACAGGCGTGAGCCACCGTGCCCAGCCCGTGAAGGTAGTTTCAACTTGGAAACCCTGCCATCCTATATGAATTGAAGAATGGGAAAGTCATAGAATCCTTGGAGGGAATGGTTGGGGGAAACTTTTAGAATAAGTGGTTCTAATATAAATGCTGGCATTATTGGCTTTTGTGAAATACTTAGGTGAATTCTCATGTACAATTTATGTGCATCTTCATCTGTTAAAACAGTTAATTCCGTATCAGAAGCCTATATCTATATCTATATCTATCTATCTATCTATCTATCTATCTATCTATCTATCTATATATATTTTTTTTTTTGGAGACGGAGTCTCACTCTGTCGCCCAGGCTGGAGCACAGTAGTGCAATCTCGGCTCGCTGCAAGCTCCACCTCCTGGGTTCACACCATTCTCCTGCCTCAACCTCCCGAGTAGCTGGGACTACAGGTGCCCGCCACTACGCCTGGCTAATTTTTTGTATTTTTAGTAGAGACAGGGTTTCACTGTGTTAGCCAGGATGATCTCGATCTCCTGACCTTGTGATCCACCCACCTCGGTCTCCCAAAGTGCTGGGATTACAGGCATGAGCCACCGCGCTCGGCCTACGCCATTACGTTTTTTAAATCAATGATTAGCTCAAAAAAAACAAAAAAAAACAAAAACTGAATCCTATTAGTTTGTTGCTTCAAGAATGACAGTTACAGGCCAGGCAAGGTGGCTCATACCTGTAATCCCAGCACTTTGGGAGGCCAAGGTGGGCAGATCACGAGGTCAGGAGATTGAGAGCGTCCTGGCTAACAAGGTGAAACCCTGTCTCTACTAAAAATACAAAAAAAGGTAGCCAGGCGTGGTGGCAGGTGCCTGTAGTCCCAGCTACTGGGGAGGCTGAGACAGGAGAATGGCGTGAACCCGGGAGGCGGAGCTTGCAGTCAGCTGAGATCATGCCACTGCACTCCAGCCTGGGCGACAGTGAGACTCTGTCTCAAAAAAAAAAAAAAAAAGAAAAAAGAATGACAGTTACTTTCCCTTAGTTTATGAAGTGGTCCAGGTATACCTCACTTAGCTGGCATTCAGCAGCCTGGCACCTTCCACTGTTTGTAGCAACAGCACGCCCTGTGCATCAATGAAAATGTCCCAGAACAGTCACAAATGCAAAGATGGAAGAAAACAGCGTGGTTGGATTGATGGCTTCAGGAAAGGAATGCTTCCATTGTCTGTGGAAGCCAGTTCCCCTTGGTGCCTTTCACATGGGGAGAATCATGCAAGAAATGGTGGAAAAAGAAGAAAGACAAGAACAGAAAAGGGAAAAGAAAAAATGGAGAAAAGAGTAAAAACCAGAAAAAGCGGTGTCAAAGGTTAGCTACCCAACCCAGTGATGTGACAATGACAGACAACCTTGAATTAGTTAGAAGAGAGAACAAATAGTGATCTGGGATAGTTGTTCTCAGACTCACACCGATCGTTGAACTTTTGGTTAAAATGCACATTCTCGGCCGGGCGCGGTGGCTCAAGCCTGTAATCCCAGCACTTTGGGAGGCCGAGACGGGCGGATCACGAGGTCAGGAGATCGAGACCATCCTGGCAAACACATTGAAACCCTGTCTCTACTAAAAAAAATACACACACACACACAAAAAATGCACATTCTTATTCACTAGGTCTTGGTTGGGGCCTGAGGATCTGCATTTTAACAAATGCCCGGGCAACAGTGATGATGCTGCCAGACCTTGGATCACACTTGAAGTAGCAGGGGCGTAGGGTGTTTTTGTTTGTGGCTTTTGATTTTATTGTTTTGATTGTGGGTTTGGTTATTGCTAAGCACCAGCAGTAATGACTGTGTTCATTTCAGGATGTGACACATCGAAGACTTGCCTAGTGAGTAATCTCTCTTTTATACAGATTTGTGCCGAAAATTTGAAAAACAAAATATGTATTGTTTCCAGAAAATGTTCTAAAGCTTGATTTCTTGAAGCTAGCACATATTTCACTTAAAAGGTAGATATAGGCTGGGCGTGGTGGCTCACGCCTGTAATCCCAGCACTTTGGGAGGCCAAGGCAGGCGGATCACCTGAGGTCAGGAGTTCGAGACCAGCCTTACCAACATGGAGAAACCCCGTCTCTACTAAAAATACAAAATTAGCTGGGCATGGTGGCGCATGCCTGTAATCCCAGCTACTCAGGAGGCTGAGGCAGGAGAATCGCTCCAACCCAGGAGGCGGAGGTTGTGGTGAGCTGAGATCGTGCCATTGCACTCCAGCCTGGGCAACAAGAGTGAAACTCTGTCTCAAAAAAAAAAAAAGAAAGAAAGAAAGGTAGAGTATATATAGGTTGTATAGCAGTGAGGCCACCAAGGGAGTCATAGCCTTTCCCAAGGATTATTCTGAAAAGTTCCCTTTTGCCATCACTGTCCTCTGCCCTTTTGTGACACATATCATCTGATGTCATTGTGCTTGTTGCACTGACATGCATAACTGTTTTGTGGAGCAGTTGGAATGGATTTCTGTGCACTGTAACTGGGATTGTCCATTGGGGAGACCCTATGGCCAACATGTTCACCAGATCACACAGATTCATGAAATTGTAGCATTTTGCTTTTAGCTGTGGATACCATTAACATGATCCGTAAGTACTTTATAATGCTTTTCTTTCCCATCCTGTAGTCAGTTTGTATAGATTATTATAGTGTAATAATCTTAATGTATGCTTGGGTAGGTTCCATTCTCCTTACTCTTTTCTTCTGAAGTATCTTGGCTCTTCTTGGCCCTTTACTCTCTATAGATTTTAGATTCAATTTAGTAGTTCCGTGTGTTGGGGGGCACTATTTGGGATTTCAAAGAGCATTTCACAGAATCTGTAGATACATTTGGGGGAGAATTGCCGTCCTCATATTAATGTAACTTAAAAAGTGGTTATCCTGGCCGGGTATGGTAGCTCAGCCCTGTAATGTCTGCACTTCGGGAGGCTGAAGCAGGATTGCTTGCTATCAGGAGTTCAAGACCAGCCTGGGCAATGTCGCAAGACCCTGTACACACACACACACTCACGCCTGTAGTCCCAGCTACTTGGGAGGCTGAAGTGGAAGAATCACTTGAGCCCAGGAATTGGAAGCTGCAGTGAGTTCGTGCCATATGGCACCCTAGCCTGGGCGACAGAGCAAGATGCTATCTCCAAAAAAAAAAAAAAAAAAAGATTCTCCTTATGAGAAAAAAGTGAAATTAGATCCTTACACAACAGAGGCAACAATCAATTCCAAATAGATTAAAGGCTTAAATGTCAAAAATTAAGCTTTAAAATTTTTAGATATTATTTTGACTTATCAATAGGTAAATATTTTTCCAATCTTGAATTAAGGAAATATTTCTTATAGCACAAAAAGCATTGTCAGAGGAAAGATTGTATAAATTGGCTTTACTGAAATCAAGACTCTCTTTTTGTCAAGAGATGCGCCGAAAAAAGTGAGAAGATGGCCAGGCTTGGTGGCTCACACCTGTAATCCCAGCGCTTTGGGCGGCTGAGGCGGGCGGATCACGAGGTCAGGAGTTCAAGACGAGCCTGGCCAATATGGTGAAAGCCCGTCTCTACTAAAAAAATTAAAAAAAAAAAAAAATAGCCGGGTGTGGTGGTAGCGCGCCTGTAGTTCCAGCTTCTCAGGAGGTTGAGGCAGGAGAGTTGCTTGAACTGGGGAGGTGGAAGTTGCAGTGAGCCAAGATCACGCCACTGCACTCCAGCCTGGGCAACAGAGTGAGACTTCATCTCAAAAAAAAAAAAAAAAAAAAAAAGCGAGAAGACATTACAAACTGGAGAGAACATATTTCCAACAAATATAACCAGCAGGAGATTTAGTATCAAGAATATCTAAAGAACACTAATGTGAAAAGGACAAATATCCCTATGGAAAGCTGGATGAGAGACATGAAAGGGACATTTCATAGAAGTGGAAAAACAAAGATACGAAGATACCTTAACATAAGGGTCCATAAACATTCAAAGAGGTGTTCCACCTGATAAGTGATTAGGGAAATGCAAATCAGGACCACAATGAGATGCCATTTTACGTCTGTTATAGTGGCATAAATGAAGAAATCTGATTATTTTGGAGAGGATGTGGATCTATATGGTCTCTTATATATTGCTGTTGGGAATATCAATTCGCCATTGTCATGTGAAATCAAACATTTAGAAATCATTGCCCGGCAACCTCATTTCTGATGTTTGTGCACAGAAGAGAAATTCCTGACACGTGTATACCAGGAAACACATGAGAATGTTCATACCACTGTGAATAATAACAAAACCTAGAAACAGCCCAGATGCCCATTTATACAAGATGGATTAATAAAGAGTTTCGTGTGCCATGTGTGTTGTGTTTTTATTTTTTATCTATTTGTTTATTTTTGAGACAGGGTCTCACTCTGCCACCCAAGCTGGAGTGCAGTAGCACGATCATGGCTGACTGTTTATTTTTTAGAGACAAGATCTTATTTTGTGTGGTATGTTTGTGTGTGTGCTGTGTTTTTAAAAAGTGGAATATTAGACAGCCTGTGGGCCAAATCCATCCAGAGTCTGTTTTTACACTGCCCACAAGCTAAGAATGGTTTTAATTTTTAAGATGTTTAAAAATAAAGAACACATGACAGAGACCATATGTGGCCTGCAGTGCCTAAACTATTTACTTGCTGGCCCTTTACAGAAAAAATCTGCTAAGTCCTGATCTGCAGCTACACGCCAACAATGTGGATGAGTCCTAGCAATGTAATCAAGTTGTGCTGTCCAAGACGGTAGCCATCAGCCACATGTGGCTTATTAAACTAGTATAAATTAAAGAAAATGAAAATTTCAATTCCTCATCTGCACTAGCTACAATAAAGTCAAAACAGCTAAAACCAAAAGGATTGTTTTTTTTTTGAGAAGTACACACAGAAGAAATGAAATAATACAGAAAGGAAAGCGAAGGAATAATGAACACTGGATTCAGGATTGCATTAACCCTGGGTCAGGAAAGGCAGGAGCTCCGCACCCTGGTGAAAGTACAGCTAGTGTGTGCTGGACCTGCAGCCTCTTAAACTGGGTGGTCGCATGTAGTTTGCAGTAATTTTGCTTTACAAAATTATGCAAAAACAATGATTTTTTTCCTGCAAGAATTCCAGTAAAGGTGTTTTTGATATCTGTAAATGTGGCTGTAAGGATGCGTGATATGTTTTGGTAGGCCACAAGATGTCACTCTTGCTCTTCAAATTGTGACTCAGCATCATTTCCTTTTTCAGTAAAAGCTTTATTGAAAGGTCAGTAAGGCTGCCATCTTATCTGTTCATGTTGATTTAACCTTGAAACAGACTGATTTGTTCCATATCTAAAATTGCAGCAGTTCTTCTCATGAAGAACCCTGAGTGCTGTTTACTGAGTTTTAGATTCTGATGACTGTTTCAGTATAGTAGCCTGTGGGTGTAAAACTTGATAGTATTGACTCCTAAAACATCATTTAAAAAAACAAAACCCTGCCGGGCACAGTGGCTCATGCCTGTAATCTCAGCACTTGGGAGGCCGAGGTGGGTGGATCACCTGAGGTTGGGAGTTCGAGACCAGCCTGACCAACATGGAGAAACCCCATCTCTACTAAAAATATAAAATTAGCCGGGCGTGGTGGCGCATGCCTGTAATCCCAGCTACTTGGGAAGCTGAGGCAGGAGAATCGCTTTAACTCTTGTTGCCCAGGCTGGAGTGCAATAGATCGTGCCATTGCACTCCAGCCTGGGCAACAAGAGCAAAACTCCATCTCAAAAAAACAAACAACAAAAAACCAAAAACAAAACCCGGCCAGGCAATGGTGGCTTATGCTTGTAATCCCAGCACTTTGGGAGGCCAAGGCAGGTGGATCAATTGAGGTCATGAGTTTGAGACCAGCCTGGCCAACATAGTGAAACCCTGTCTCTACTAAAAATACAAAAATTAGCTGGGAGTGGTGGCAGGTGCCTGTAGTCCTAGCTACTTGGGAGGCTGAGGCAGGAGAATCGCTTGAACCCGGGAGGCAGGAGCTGCAGCGAACTGAGATTATGCCACTGCACTCCAGCCTGGACAACAGATTAATAGTCCGTCTAAAAAAAAATAAAAATAAACCCCCAAAGAAAATAAAAAAAATAAACCCCCCCCCAAAAAAATAAAACCCCAAAGCACAATAAATTTGATTTTTAAAATATTTGGATTTCAGCAGGTTTTTTGCCAGGTAGGAAATGATCTAGACAGACATTCACCCAGCAAACAGCAATTCGGGACATGCCTGGCTTTAGCACTGAGTCACTCCTGGCCTTCAACATTGGAGTAGGTTTCAGTGAGAACTAGGGCTGGTTTATTTTCCAAAAGGTTAAGGCTGGAATACTTGGGCAGTGTTCCCAGTGGGCCCAGGAAAATTCTGGGGCAGGAGGTATCCGGTTGAAGGGCATCATCCTTCCAAAAGCACAGGATTGTAGCTAGAAGTTGAGGAGCCCATGTTGCTTGTGAGTTGTTGGGTTGAGAGCAGGAAGAAGATCTGTGATCAGTGTCTGAAGTCAGGAAGCTGGCAAAATTCAGGACCCCAGGGGATAGGAGGCCAATACAGAAGTCAAGAAAGCCAGAGATTCAGGCTGCTGGCTTCAAATCCCAACCTCACCCCATACTGATTATCTGTACTAATTAAAGAATGTTGGGCAACTTATTGATGTCTCCAGGCTTATACATTTTTTTCTGTAAAACCTGGATAATAAAGGGTTGTGAAAATTAAATCTGTCTAAAGGATTTTTTTAGAAAGAAAAAGATTGATTATTTTCTGCTACCCTAAATTTGCTTACTTTTCTGTCACAACTGGAAGAGAGGAAAAGGGTGGCAATGTAGCATGGCATGAAACAATTTAAATAATATATTATACTATAGTATTTGACTTTTTGAAAATGTGTTCCATAGCTCTCATTATAATTCTTCTAGCCATAACTGTAAGGTTTTTACTGTACTTCCTAAATGTAAAGTGCTTATGAATTTTAGCTGGAGGAGAGCAGGAATGTTCAGAAGCAAATGAAGATCCTGCAGAAGAAGCAAGCCCAGATTGTGAAAGAGAAAGTTCACTTGCAGAGTGAACACAGCAAGGCCATCTTGGCAAGAAGCAAGCTAGAGTCTCTTTGCAGAGAACTTCAGCGTCACAATAAGACGTTAAAGGTTAGTTGGTTCGTTTGTCTGTGTTTTTCTCAGGAGGGACTTAGCTGATTTCATAATCAACCTTGTGCCTATCTGAAATAAATCCTTGTCTCTACTTGGAGACAGATACTGCCTTGCTTTTTATTTTGCTTGGCCTGATGCCTTGTGTGAGGTCATTGTAAATGTAAGACCAATTCTTTCTACGTAAGTTTTGGTTTCCTGTTCAAGGAAGAGCGCCTTAGTTGCCTCATCCTTGGCCCCAGGGAATCTATGCCCAAGGCCCTCCTGCTTAGAGCCGTGGCTTAGGAAGCTCAGAATTGCCATTTTTCTGCTGAGCACTGATACAGCTGATCACCAAGTAGGAAAAACTGCAGTGAAATGAGAAACTAGTAACAGACAGTCTGGGAAGGGAGAACTCCTGCTGAACTCTTGGGTGGAGCATTGCCCAGGAGTTCACCCCCAGCTATTCAGTTGCTAAGTACTTTTAGGAAACCACTTAACACCTTGGCTGATTGTAAAGGAAGAGGGAATAGGTATCCAAAGATTAATTGGTATCAACAAGGGAAGAAGGAAAGGAGCAGAGCCGCAGGAAGGAATCTGCCTCTTAGAATGGGACAGGCTTGTCCCCATGTACAGTTGCAGTATGACTTTGAGCAGGATCTCTGATCAAACTCCCTTTATGCTGTAACAAACCCCCAAGGCCCTAGACTATAAGAGCACTCTTGAAATGGATCTTCACCTGGTATGGGAGCCATGATTATCTTCTTTGCTTTTGAGCCCTTGGATTTAGATGTCAAAGTAAGTGATATCTTTTTTTCCCATAGGAAATCAATATTTTGAGTAGGCTCGTAACTGTTCAGACACGTAAAGGTCTTTTGACACTCATATCCTAGCAAGAATTGAAAGTAAGCTTTGAATTTTTTTTGTTTTTTTTCTTTTTCATCATCAGAAAGTAGTTACAGAAAGGAAGCTTTTTGAGATGAGGATTCCATTTGTCCTTTGCCCTTTAGGGAGTAGAAGTTGTGACCCAGAAAGTAAGCGGCAAGGGAGCAGAGGGAGCAGGATCTCTTCCGACCCATCTAAGATGATGGCCTGTGTAACCGGCGAGTATTGCAGTAGAGTGAATTGCGGACAGCCATAACATTTATTTTGTAGCAGGACAGTTTGCATCTCTCTGGTTATCTGTCTACTTAGGAAAAAATGCTTGCTTTTCAATGAGAACCTTCTGGTCATAAATAAGGGGGAGAAATTGTAGTTCAGAAGCAATATGTCAGGGCAGCAACAAATGAACCCACACGGCAGCAGCTTCTCTTGTGAGCATCTTCTCTATAGGTCTGTATTAACAAAAATTATTTTGGGTAATAAGGAGGAAAATATGCAGCAGGCACGAGAGGAAGAAGAACGACGTAAAGAAGCAACTGCACATTTCCAGATTACCTTAAATGAAATTCAAGCCCAGCTGGAGCAGCACGACATCCACAACGCCAAACTCCGACAGGAGAACATCGAGCTGGGGGAGAAGCTGAAGAAGCTCATCGAACAGTATGCACTGAGGGAAGAGGTAACGGAGTTTGGTTTATTTAAACGGCTTCTCAAGATTAGCAGAAATGTCACCATTCACACCTAAAGTAAAATCGCTGTCACGGGGTGTTTCAGAACTTCGCATATGCATAGTGCATAGTGGCAGTCGGTTATTTATTATTTATTAGGCAGTCGGTTATTTATCAGGCACCACAAGTGAGATCATCACTTGATGTCCCAGGAGTCACTGGATTTGGATAAAGGAGGTTATTTCTAGGAGACATGTTAAGTACTGCTTGTCTTCATGAAATACTGGAAGATTGCAATTTTTGCATGCAGATTGTTTTCCCTTATCCAGACTAATAATGAATAAATATTTGGGCCCCAAATACCCTGTATCTCAGACATCTGATAATCTGTACAGTATCCACTGCCATGGTATTTTACCTATATACTTATGTTTCAGATTTTTTTTTTTTTAAAAACGAGGGCTTTATATTATTTGGGAGGAAAAACTTACTTCTAACCCCTCACACATAAGCCCATTGAGGGTAAAAAGTTTACTGGGAAGATCCATGGCTAATGAACTTGGCCATTGGCCTTCAATGAAGACTTTTGGAATTCTTTTATAAGCTAATCTGAAAGTTCAGAGGTAGTATCCTCTGAACAAAGTGAGGAACTTTAAAAACCAGGTTTGTACCTATTTGCTAGAAGGTACAAACCTGGTTTTTAAAGTTCCTCACTTTTAGAGGTTTGATGGACAGGGTTAGAGGCTTTAGGTTTTTTTAAATGGTGCATCTCTGCCTTTAACTTTAGTGAAATGTTGGGCTTTTATGTTCCTTACAGAAAGGAATTCAAAAAGCTGATTCAAATTAAAAAAAAAAAAAAAAGATCAGGCATCTGTGTGTTACTTTATCCTGTTTTCAACTCGAACTTTATAGTTTTACATACAGCCCTTCAAAAACTGCTGTTTTTTTTTTAAGGATTTTATTTTTCTTACTGGCTTTTGCTTTTTTTAAAAAAAAATTATGAAAAATTTCAAGCTTAACAAAAAGTAGAGAGATAATATAGTACCTGGCTTCAGCAGATGAAACCATAATTCGTGTGTGTGTGTGTGAGAGAGAGAGAGAGTGTGTGTGTGTGTGTGTGAGAGAGAGAGAGAGTGTGTGTGTGTGTGTGTGTGTGTGTGTGTGTGTGTGTGTGTGTGTGTGTGTAGACAGTTTCTGGCTAAATTGCCCAGGCTGGTCTTGAACTCCTGGGCTCAGGCGATCCTCCCTGTCTTGGCCTCCCAAAGTGCTGGGATTGTAGATGTGAGCCACTGTACCTGGCTGATAATTTCATCTCTGTTCCCCTAGATTATTTTGAAGCAAATCCAAGATGTCAGATATTCCATGAATAGATATTTGAATGTGTAGCTCAAAAAAATAAGGATTTAAGTATAACCACAATACCAGTTTCATACCTAAAAAATTAACAGGCCAGATGCAGTGGCTCACGCCTGTAATCCCAGCACTTTGGGAGGCCAAGGCAGGAGGATTGCTTGAGCCTAGGAGTTCGAGACCAGCTTGGGTAATATGGCGAAAGCCTGTCTCTACAAAAAATACGAAGACTAGCCGGGTGAGGTTGTACTCACCTGTGGTCCCAGCTACTCAGAAGAGTGAGACAGGAGGATCACCTGAGGCCGGGAAGTCGAGGCTGCAGTGAGCCATGAGTGCACCACTGTACTCATGGCTGGGTGACGGGAGTGAGACTGTCTCTAAATAAATAAATAAATAAATAAATAACAATTACTGAATATTAAGTATCTAGTCACTATTCAAATTTTTTGGATTGGCTTCTTTTTAAAAGAGAAATTGTTTGAAACAAAATCCAAAGAAAGTCCATTTCACTGATTTATATAACGCCAGTCTCTAAAATATAGGCCCCCCCCTTTATTCTTGCAGTGTACTTATTGAAGAAACGTCTTTTTTGTTGTAGAGGTGAAATTTTGTTTTTATTAGATTATAAAGCCCTTAATTGTCTTAAAGTGGTTCTTTTAGTTTTGTTGTTTGTTTTGACAGTCTATGTACCTCATAATTGATGGAGCAGATTAGAAAATGAGATTTGTTTAAATCATATTGTGTGTGTCTTATGTAATGTCCTTTGGTCAGAATATAATGATCAGATTACTTGCAGGCGAAGATCAGTTGTGTGTGGTGCTCTCAATACATAGTTAGACCACCTTATTTTACCAACCAGCATTTTCCCCTCTCATATAGGGTATTGTAACTAGAAGAGTTCTGTTTCTCCAGCTGGGAAGGGATTGTTCTGTTGACTTTATTATACATCAGTAACCACTTAACAGTTTTGTTTGGAAATACTAATGAGCTTTTACCTAATGTCTAAAGTGTGCCAGGCACCAAGCACCTTACCTAGTGCCACCGTCGCATTTACTGTTACAGCTCTGCAAGGTAGGTGGAGGTATCCCCCTGTACAGAGGAGGGCACTGCGCTTCAGCGTGGAGAGGAATTAGCCCAGGGCCACACACTGGCCAGGGTTTGACCTGGGCCATTCCTACCGTCATACCATGTTGCCTCCAGCTGAGGAATTTGGGAAAATTTGGGGAGGACGAAAAGGAACTGTGTGCATGATGTATGGTTTAGTACTTTGCTCTTCTTACCCTTCTTTGTCTTGGTGCACTCTGAGCCTTGTTTTCAGTGTGGGGCAGAAATAGGAAGTACTAAGCTGGTGAGGGGGACAGCCCATGTCTGACAGGGCGGGGGAACAGGCAGCAGTCAGAGGGCCGTGCTCCTGCCGGTGTGGAATGGTTTGCAAGGTGGTGTCCAGTAGCCACTTCTCTAAGTGGAGTATACAGGGAGAGAGATCTGGTGTTCTTAGCTGCAGTGGTAGCAGCAGAACAGCAGCGTGAGCAGGGTACTGTAACTGTTGTGACGTTTCCTCCCCACTGTGCTCCTTTCTTTGGTGAGTGATGGAAGAAACTCTCCTTTTCCCATAGCACATTGATAAGGTGTTCAAACATAAGGAACTGCAACAACAGCTCGTGGATGCCAAACTGCAGCAAACTACACAACTGATAAAAGAAGCTGATGAAAAACATCAGAGAGAGAGAGAGTTTGTAAGTTCTACTTCTTAAAAACAAAAACATTATTGCCAACATTGTGCATGAGGCCATTTGAAACATCAAATTGTAACCAAGGCTGTTTGAAACATTTATCTATTCTACCTTTAATGTAGCACCTGGGGCCATGCCAGCTGGTGTTTTGCTCCATTGAGAAGAGAGTGTGTGGTGTGTGTGTGCTGGAAAGTATTTGGCTGTTTATTTCTGTTTAACCTCTTATACGGAAAATACACTGGAGAGATTACACCAAATCAGTGGGAAGACCTGTACTTGTTGTTTTTCTGTGCTTAGAATATTTAGTTCCCATCTTAGATAATGGTCATCAGGTTCAAGAGTTGTGCTCACATTTAGCACGTTAAATTTGGTGATTCAGTTTAACAGCAAGCTTACCAAGCCACAGGTCTCCTATATATGGTTACATTTTGTTTTCAAACAAGTAACTTGAAACTGGGGAAGTCATTTATTTACTTTCTCTGGTATAATTTTCTGATAAAAATTTTAACAGAATTTTCTACCCTAATCACTCACCATTGTTGCCAGTGTATGCTGAGATTCTGTTGCCTGTCAGTAATTGTGAATACAGTGGAATCTCATTGGGTGTGTATATTACCATGTGCAAATTCAGCTGTGTGCGCTTATCCACAAGGGAGAAATGATTGCAATAATGCAGACTGTTGGATCCACAACCCTGACATGAGCGCGGTGTGAAGATTCAGTTCCTGAGTGGCCCTCATCATACGGGCGTGTCACACTGAGTGCATCTAGGGTTTAGAGAGACATGTTTTTCATACAGTGTGATCCTTCAATATGAACTGACAGTAGTATCCAGTGTTTAGCTGAGAAATGGTTATCATTTCCAAAGTTGGAGTATGAATTGTATACACACACACACATACTTACATACATACATACATTACATGTGTGTACTTTCTGGTTGCTTCAGTAGGACTTTTCTAGGCTTCTTTGGACTATGTGTGATATTTTACTTCAGGGACTGAATTTCACAGCTGCCTACTATGCAACTTTGTAATTTTTTTGAAAGCACAAGTACTATATATAAATGAAAATGCCCATCCCCTCCCTGCTTTCTAAAAAAGTGCTCAGAAACCAGGTCTCAGATTGATCGCGTTGCTTTCCCCATACCCTTTCACCCTGCCTCATCTTGCCTCAGGGAATAGCGAGGCTTTCTGAGTCACCCAGACAATATCAATGTTCCCAGCCATATTTTCTGCTAATACTGTACGTGTAATTATTTTCACCTAAAACACAACAATTTAACTGAGTTTTATAAACCATATTAGGCCCCCAGGGTACTTTATCTGCTTCAGCAATAAAAGATAATTCCTACATTCCTAAGTGTTAACCAGCGGGACAGATAGAAGATACAGGTAAATGGCAATTTGTGAAATAGAATGTTTCATCTGTAGACCTGTGGTTCTTGCTAAAATAGCAGAAGGATGAAGCCTAACTCTGATCATTTGATATTTAGTCCTGCTTGTAATTACTATTAGCATTTTGCCAGAATGTTTCTGTTTTCTAGTTATTAAAAGAAGCGACAGAATCGAGGCACAAATACGAACAAATGAAACAGCAAGAAGTACAACTAAAACAGCAGGTAACTTCACAGCAGGGGAGAGTACAATTTGTAAGAAAAATCTGTGGTTCTTTTGATTCTGCGTATCTTCAGTCTCCTCTAAGATGGTTTTGCTTTTTGCTTTTTCCCAGCCAGAGCTGACCAGGATTGAGGCAGAAATCTCATGGCCCTCTTGGGATTTTCCACTTCATTTAGGTTAACTACCTCATCGCAGTTTGCCCAGCACTTTCCTGGGTTTAGTACTGAAAGTCTTGTGTCCCAGGAGATGCCCCATCTCAGCCAGCCTGGGATGGTTGGTCAGCCTGTCTCCAGTAACCTTTCCAAGAGTCCAGATAATTCCTCCCTTTTTCAGTCTGTTCCCACTACATTTCCCACTAAAGGAAAACTGAGACATCTGCATATTTTATTTATTTTGTATTAAGTTGAACTGCATGAAATTGCTAAAGAAGACAAGAATATGTCCTTGGCCTGAAAAAATGGCAGTTTCATGTCGTGAACTCTAATATTTTTAGAGTTTTGTGCTATAAGCACATAAGTTATTTTAAAAACTACATATAGCTGGGCGTGGTGGCATGCGCCTGTAGTCCCAGCTACTCAGGAGTCCGAGGCAGCAGAATCGCTTGTGCTGTTTTTCATCAGGGCCTTCCCTCTCGCTCAGTCCAGACCCTGTAAGTGTGTCCTACTGTGATCTCTCTCTGTGGTTACCTTGTGTGGAATGAGTGTAGGAGGAGCTATCTCCTTAAAAAAAAAAAAAAAAAAAAGGGTACGGGAAAGACTTGCTGTGGCTTTATGGGTAAAATTAGGCGTTTGTACCTGTACATTCATCCTTTTTTCAGTTAACTAGATTACATTTGGCTGAAAGAAGTGTTACTTATTTAAAAGTTTATCATAAGTTTTCGTGAAGACTCTAGATTAGCTGTGATATAACACTGATACCTTGAGACTGGCGTGGTCTTCACGCGCACCTCTTTGGAGCGCTGCTTTTCTTTGGGAACATCTTACAATGTGGTGAATTTAAGGTCCTATAAAGCTAGCCTAACTGAGCGTGAATATTCAAGAGTGTCAGATATGAAGAATCTTTGGAACTGAAGATCATGCCAGAAAGCTTCTAGATTTGAAACCCTTACTTATCAGCCCTATCCAGTCAGTTGTCCATGTAAATAGAGATGAGAATTGATGTGGAGAAGGTGTAAAGTCTCCAGATGGTTTTGGAAGATGTTTCTGAATGTGGGAGTCATTGATAATGCTGCGGAAGTCACCAGAGGGCCCTTTTACCAAGCCCGCAGGCCAGCTCCCATTCTGTTGTACTGTCACCACCGTAGCTTCTGTTGTCTGTGATCTGTACCACTCAGAGTCCTCTTATCCAGTCACTATTTTGTTTCCTTTGCTGTCACCTCTTGTTTTCCTCTACCTAAATGTGGCCGTCCTTCCCAAGCATATCTCACCTTTTCTGCTGTCACTGTGTCATTTCCCAGCATCTGCTGGTGATACTTTGTGCTGTCTTGACCCGCTGTTTTATAATCTAGCCATGGAGGTCCATGTGTGATGATAGGGGCCACTTACTGGCTACCCATCGGGCCAGCGTTGAACTCTCACATGGGACAGTCTTTATTTGGATGTTCCATCTTCAATAAAAGTGGACCATGGCTGCCAGGCACAGTGGCTCATGCCTGTAATCCCAGCCAAGGCTGGGCGGATCACTTGAGCTTAGGAGTTTGAGACCAGCCAGAGCAACATGGTGAAACCCCATCTCTATAAAAAATACAAAAATTAGCTGGGCGCGGTGGCTCACGCTTGTAATCTCAGCACTTTGGGAGGCTGAGGCGGGTGGATCACTAGGTCAAGAGTTCAAGACCATCCTGGCTAACATGGTGAAACCCTGTCTCTACTAAAAATATAAAAAATTAGCTGGGCATGGTGGCACGCACCTGTAGTCCCAGCTACTTGGGAGGCTGAGGCAGGAGAATCACTTGAACCAGGGAGGTGGAGGTTGCAGTGAGCCAAGATTGCACCACTGCACTCCAGCCTGGGCGACAGAGTGAAACTCTGTCTCAAAAAAAAAAAAAAAAAAAAGCCAGGCGTGGTGATGTGTGCCTGTAGTCCCCTCTATTCAGGAGGCTGAGATGGGAGGATTGCTTGAGCCCAAGAGGGAGGTCAAGGCTGCAGTGAGCCGTGATTGCTCCACTGCACTCCAACCTGAGTGACCGAGTGAGACCCTAAAGGACCACATCAAAACTGCTGTAACTTCTAAATGTCCCTCAGGCACTAATACTGCTCCCTCCCTCTGCGTGAGCACCACTCTTGGCCCCAACCTCAGGCTTGTTATGTCAGAGGCCCCGTCAGTGTCTGCTAACAAATCCTGTGTATTCTCCAGGTCACCCTGCATTTATCTTCCTGCTTTGTCCTCATCCCAGGCCAGGCCCTTGGGCAGACATGGCTTGGCCATCTCACAGGGACCTCGTCTAGCCTGACAAACACAAGGTCACTGTGAGATGACTAACTTTCAGTTGGCTTCTGTGTCCACCACACCACAGTGTGTGCTGCTAACGTGCTTCCTGCATGGCCCGTCCCCCTGCTGGCTGTGGTTGGGCGGGCACCATCATATTCCACCCTGCCCCGCATCCTGTGTGCTAGGTGGTGCTGCTGCTGAATATTCTGCATCCAGCACTGCTTATGCTCTTTCTTGGCCTCTGAAGAGCCTTTATTCTTCTCTGCTTTTCTTGTATCTATCATGTGATCTTGCCCAAAATACTTTATTCCTCTGGGTCTCTCTCTGTTCCCCTGTCCTGAAAATAATGTCATTATGTTGGATGGTCTCTGAAAGGTTTCCTCCTGGTCTAAGATGAACTCATTCAGCTCACCCGTGAGGCCCAGCTCAGGCCTCCCACAGGAAGCTTCCCCTAAGTATCCTGAGCCTCACTGTGCCCTTCCCCTTGCACTTCTCTGGACTCCTTTCTAAGGGGGAGAAGATGGTGACTGCATTTTATATTCTGATTGCCTTGTTGGTTGGCATTTTTTTCCTCATCCTTAAATAAAAATTCCTTGAGGGTAGGACTATGTTAAGAGTAGATCTCCGCCGGGCGCGGTGGCTCAAGCCTGTAATCCCAGCACTTTGGGAGGCCGAGACGGGCGGATCACGAGGTCAGGAGATCGAGACCATCCTGGCTGACACGGTGAAACCCCGTCTCTACTAAAAAATACAAAAAAACTAGCCGGGCGAGGTGGCGGGCGCCTGTAGTCCCAGCTACTCCGGAGGCTGAGGCAGGAGAATGGCATGAACCTGGGAGGCGGAGCTTGCAGTGAGCCAAGATCACGCCACTGCACTCCAGCCTGGGCGGCAGAGCGAGACTCTGTCTCAAAAAAAAAAAAAAAAAAAAAAAAAAAAAAAAAAAAAAAAAAAAAAAAAAAAAAAAAAAAAAAAGGNATGTTGGGTCTGGATTACTTGCCCCCCCTGTCCCCCTTGGGGGGAAAGGTGAGGTTCCTTCAAAAAAAAAAAAAAAAAAAAAAAAAAAAGAGTAGATCTCGGCAGGGCGCAGTGGCTCACGCCTGTAATCCCAGCACTTTAGGAGGCCAAGGTGGGCGGATCACAAGGTCAGGAGATCGAGACCATCCTGGCTAACATGGTGAAACCCCGTCTCTCCTAAAAATACAAAAAATTAGCCGGGCGTGGTGGTGGGCACCTGTAGTCACAGCTACTCGGGAGGCTGAGGCAGGAGAATGGTGTGAACCCGGGAGGCAGAGCTTGCAGTGAGCCGAGATGGCGCCGCTGCACTGCAGCCTGGGTGACAGAGGGAGACTCCGTCTCAAAAAAAAAAAAAAAAGAGTAGATCTCTACGTTTTCTTTTAATTTTACTCTCACCAAATTCTTCTTCCCCAGCCAAACCAATTCTTTGGCTTCTGTTGCATTTTCCTCCCTACATTAAGGAAAGAGATACCATTGCTATCAAACTAAACTCTGCAGGTGGTATTCTAAAGGAATGATCTTTTCCCTAGGACAGTTTTCACATGGCAGGAGAGGGGTAGTTGGGCGAGCACTCCACATGCATGACGTTTCTAGTCACCACATCCTTCAGGCTGTGTTATGATCAATGGGTGGAGATCTAATATTAAAGTCAACAGAATGTCCTCAGTTTTCATGCATTTCTGTGGGTTGTCAGAACTTTAGCCATCTATGTCTGGTGTCCAAGGATTGGATGTGCATTTGTTCGTATTTCTATCACTTGTAATAAGTAACTGTACTACGTTCTTTTGAAAGTTTGGGAACGGAAATTGTTTGCGTGGAACTCAGAATGTTTCATACTTTTTTTCCGGTAGCTTTCTCTTTATATGGATAAGTTTGAAGAATTCCAGACTACCATGGCAAAAAGCAATGAACTGTTTACAACCTTCAGACAGGAAATGGAAAAGGTATTTGCATATTTTTAGTAGAATATTATATCAAATGGAATTTGTATAAGCTCTTTTAAGTGTGATTACTACTTTGCTGAGTTCCCATTGTTATGATACTGTCTTCATTTTCTCTTTAGTGATCCTCCAGTGGCATTTTTGGTCATTTTGCCCTCAGTGTACCCCAAGTAGCTAATGTCCTCTGTGCTCTCTTATTATAGTGAAATCCTATATTAAATGCAACTTGTTAGAAATAAAGTGGTGATTTTTTGGCGTGTTGCTGTTTTTTGTTTGTTTTAACCACTTTAGAGGATCATCCTCACCCCTCTCATAAAACTCTGTGACCTTGGAGATTAAACTATTGAAAGACATCCAAGCCTAGAAGAAGAATCACATGTTTTGGTTGGTTGATGTATCAGTGTCTATCTTTTTTAGCTTCTCTGTTTTTCTTATCTTTACTCCCATGGAATTCTTTCTCCCCTGACCAAACCAATTCTTTTGCTTCTGTTGCATTTTGTTGCCTATGTTAAGGAAAGAGATATCCTTGAGATCAAGCTAAGGACCAAAATATGTAATTCTATACATATCCATCCAGCCAGCCAGCCAGCCTTATTTTACTTGGCATCCTTCCCTTAAAAATGGAGGATTTAAAAACACAGTGTTGGGTTGGGGAGAAGTACAGTAGTGCCTGGCACTTTGTTAGCATTCAATAGATGTTAGTCATGACTATTATTAGATCTCACATAGTGATGGAGACCGTGTGCCCTGGGTTAATGTCCCAGTTGCATCATAGAACGTGTGACTGTGGACAAGTTGTTTAACCTTTCTGTTCCTTCACTGTTAAAAATGGTAACAAAAAACCTGTCCTTCATGAAATAGAGTATTTCAGACAGTGCTTGGCACATTAACATGTACTCAGTTACCATGTGGCTGATTGGTGCTCAAATTACCACCTCCAGGTATTTTTAGACCTGGTAATCTGGAGAATTCCGTTAGCAGCAGATTCGTTCTGCCTGCCAGTCCTTTCAGTGAAGGCTGCAGTCGAGGGGGCGCTGTTAGGCACAGTGCAAGTGATAGCTGGACGCCAGCACAGACTCACTGGTGAGGTGGAACAGAGTTGCCGCCTCCTGGATCTGCCATCCTTCTGGTCCTCTGGGACTGGAACACATTCCTCTCTGTCCGTGGCTGCAGAGATCACTATGGGTCAGCAGTCAACCTGGGTCTTCCACCAGCTCTTCCCACGGCCTTTGTCCCAGTTTGCCTTGTGTTACAGTTTTGTGGGTAATTACCCAAGGCACAGGGTGCTGGCTGTGTCTTGTCCTTGTTTCCCTTAACGCCACCTGGCTCAGTGCCCCGACCTGGATCAGAGCTGGTGTGCAGTCAACAGTGGATGAAGGCATATTGGGAATGTAGCTGGTTACAGGCATGGATAAATGCATCCTGAATTTCTGAAAACTGTGTTCTGGTAGCATAGGTTTAACACTTCCCTGATTTGGGGACCCACTTTATCTTTAGCAAAATCTGAAGTAAATCAGCCTCATGACTTGTGAGGATGACCAAAGCTGAGGTATTAACTACTTTTATCTTCTTGGTCACTGGAGTCTTATCTGAATCATGCTGCCTTGAGTTCTAAAACTGATGTGTTCTTGGAGGTTGTGGTGGAGCGTCAGTTCTTAATGTCTTGTGGGGCTGAAGATCGCTGTCTTCCCAAGAATCTGAGGAATTCGTTTAATGGACAGAAAACTCAGTCATGGGCATTTTTTTCATACAACTTAGGGATAAGGAGGGCTTGTCTCTCACTACCCAGAGCTGGGATGAAAGCTGCACTTCAGCCTTAACTGAGTTCAGAGTGTGGTGGCTGACAGCTTCCTCCATGTGCTGCTGCCTCTGAAGTGGAGATTGAATTTGTTTTTCTCATAATACAAACCCCCTTCTTTGGTTCCACCCTCGGAGCTTCTGAGATAAGCTCTGCTACCGACAGGCAGGCACAGCTACTTCTATAAAGACACACACAGCTGTCAGCCGGGTGAGGCAGGTGCAGGGATGGGGGAGTGGAGGGGCACAGAAGCATTTTTGTGTAGTGGGACAGGGAGTAGAGATAAGGAAGGGAACTTAGAATTTAAATGTGCAATTGTGTTCACAGATGACAAAGAAAATTAAAAAACTGGAAAAAGAAACAATAATATGGCGTACCAAATGGGAAAACAATAATAAAGCACTTCTGCAAATGGCTGAAGAGGTGAGATGGTTTCCTGCGACTAAAGTGTAGTCTTAGTCATGGGGACTCCTTGAGTTCAGGTATCTATCCGGGCCGGGGACGTGTGCTCTAACGCTACTGCCATAGCTGAGGACTCCAGCCCGAGTTGGGGCGGGGGTGGGGTTGAGTTGCTGGGTAAGAATCTGTGACTTCTTTCCTGGAAGTTAGGTTAGGGACAGGGCCCCAAGTGAGGGGCTGAGCTTCCTAACACCCAGTTAACCAGCCCAGGCTTGTGTCGGAGATAGCATAAAACGTCTAGATTTTGCTTTTTTCTACAGCAATGATTTTTCAAACTTGAGCTTGCATCAAACTCCCGCTTGTTAAGACCAGGATTGCTGGGCTCCACCCGGAGGCTCTGAGTCACTAGTCCTCGGGGGCGGAGGCAGGTAATCTGCCTTTCTAAAAAGCATGCAGGTGATGCTGATGCAGCCTGTAGGGCCTTTCTAGCTTGACTTACTAGGCTTTCAAAAAAGCAACAAAGTACATTTTGCCTGTTTTATTATAACACTTCAGGAAAGAATATGCTGGGGCACATGTGTACAAGAACCTTGTTCTCGGCTGGGCGCAGTGGCTCACGCCTGTAATCCCAGCACTTTGGGAGGCTGAGGTGGGCAGATCACGAGGCCAAGAGATCGAGACCTTCCTGGCCAACATGGTGAAACCCCATCTCTACTAAAAATACAAAAATTAGCTGGGTGTGGTGGTGCATGCCTATAATCCCAGCTACTCAGGAGGCTGAGGCAGGAGAATTGCTTGAACCTGGGGGGCGGAGGTTGCAGTGAGCCGAGACTGCACCACTGCACTCCAGCCTGGGCGACAGAGCAAGACTCTGTCTCAGAAAAAAAAAAAGTCGTCTTCTCATCTAAAAATTGGTAGAGGAGAAATCTATGTAGAAGTGAGTCATGTTCTGTATGTAGGCCTTTGTGTCTGCTAGTCTTTATGATGAATATCTTGAATTTCCTAATAGTTCAATAGGAAATGTCTTAAAAAGTTTATCTTTGGCTCACACCTGTAATACCAGCACTGTGGGAGGCCGAGGCAGACAGATCACGAGGTCAGGAGATCAAGACCATCCTGGCCAACATGGTGAAACCCCGTCTCTACTAAAAATACAAAAATTAGCTGAGCGTGGTGGCGCTTGCCTATAATCCCAGCTACTCGGGAGGCTGAGGCAGGAGAATCACTTCAACCCAGGAGGTGGAGGTTGCAGTGAGCCGAGATCACGCCACTGCACTCCACCCTGGCGACAGAGCGAGACTCCATCTCAAAAAAAAAAAAAAGTGACGAAAGGAATTTAATTTTGTCCCCCTGAAACAGTATCATGGTGCTAAATCTCATTTGGTATACTTGGTTATGGGTGCAGTCACGCTAGCTAGCTAGAATGTTAGGCTGAAAAGATGGAACACGTTCCATAGGTGAGAAGTGTCCAATAAGGCTCAGCTGGCTTAATTTTTTTGTAACCTGATTGATACTTAACAAAGTTACAGAAATCCTCTTTTTTCTTACAGAAAACAGTCCGTGATAAAGAGTACAAGGCCCTTCAAATAAAACTGGAACGGTTAGAGAAGCTGTGCAGGGCTCTTCAAACAGAAAGGAACGAGCTCAATGAGAAGGTAGAAGTCCTGAAAGAGCAGGTATCCCTCAAAGCGGCTGACAGGGATTTAGCAACACCTGTGATACAGCCCTGTGCTGCTCTGGATTCTCACAAGGAGCTAAACACTTCCTCGAAAAGAGCCCTGGGAGTGTACCTGGAGGCCGAGTCCAAGAGCCAGAGAAGCGCCGTGCAAAAGCCCCCGTCCACAGGCTCTGCTCCGGCCATTGAGTCGGTTGACTAAGATGAGGTGTGATCACTGTATTGAGAGATATATTTTGTGTATAACTTTCTCTGTTAGTAGTTAACTATTGGTTTTGTGGTGAAAATTTTCTTACTTTTTCTACCATATCTGTATTTTCTTAGAACTACTGGACTTACGTGGTACAGGAGGCTGCTTAGCAGTTTTGAATAGTTTTAATCTATAAATTTTCCTCGGCTGTGTTGCACATCGGCCTCATTCTCCCTCCACTGGAATGCATGTGTTCATTGCCTTGTCCTTTCTCTCCCTGCTACTTGCACATTATCATCCTAATGAAAATTTCACTGACAGGGCCGACCATTACAAGGGAACTTTGTTCTGATGATGGTTCCTTAATGTGAAAACAATATTAATTTAAACGTCTTAGGTCCCCCCCCAATTAATATTATCAAAAAAAGAAAATACCAAGGTGATTAGTTTTGTCTAATAACCCATTTAAATGCCAAGTAAAAATAAAACTCTAATGTTGGGTCAGAAACAAGCATATTTGACTGAAATTAGCTTTTTGAAAATATATCTTGAAATTGAGATGGCCACATGGCTAGAATCCAAGTTTCAGCAGAATATGTATATAAAGATGTCACTTGTCGACAAAATAGTATATGCAGGCAAATCACTAGACAAATAAGCTTAGTGTTTATGTGACTGAACAGTCATCCCACTTTGGTTTCAGGTGTGGGATTTGGACCATGAGGGGCTCCTGTAGAGGATGGCGGTTTGTGTTTGATTCTGATTTGGGATTTGAGTACATATTCTCCACTTCCCATAGAAGGTCACTTATTCTTTGAAAACTGGTGTTCGTGTTTGCCGTTCAATGAAGTCCCTTGTCAAAGACAAGGATGGTCAATTCACATGTAGCTTTCACTAGGCAGAAGTTTCTCCAATACTTTCTGGCTACTTGAAAGCTATTACAAAAGTTCCACCAGCAAAATACTCCAGGTTTTTCAAAAGGGAATTTTCATTATGGATCAGTAGTACCAACTGAAATTGATTTTCATTTGCAAAGCAAACACTGGCACCAACATTTTTACTTTGGGAAGACTTGGCAGAGTGTTAGTCAGGATCTATTACTTATGTGTTCAGTCTGTTTCTCACCCCCTTCTTAGTTACCATCTCTTTTTTTAAGAAGGAAAAAAAAAGCCACAGTATTATCAAGGTCTCTACACTTGGAATGGGGGAACATTTGAAATTAAGCACGTAACTTTTGAATTAGTTCTTTGTTTCAATGTTGAATGTGGCTCAGTTATGCAGATGATTAATCAGGCTGCACTGATGGAAGTTTTGACTTTGTCCCTGGTATAATTTGCATTGAAATGCTTTATGAAATAAAAGGTTCTACTAGAACTGATGTTAGCACATTCCACTGAGCAAAACTATCAGACTGACACTTGTTAAATTGCTTACTGGACTGAATAAACTCTGTTTTGTCCAGTTAAAAGGGTTTTCTCTTTGTTACAAGTTTTATTTGTAAAGTCCTGTCACATTCATGGTCTAAACTGGGTTGAAAGAATTGAAAATTGTCCAACAGATAGGAAACCGCCTGGAGTGGAGGGTTGTATCTAAGCCTCCACCATCAGTCATGTTAATTCAAGGGGCCAAACAGTGGAGGAAAAGAAATCCACAAAGTAGATTATCTAATTAATTACCATTCAAAATGAGTCAGAAACAAAAAACAATACCCTCCAACAGCCTCTTATGAGTACACCCCGTTCTGCTACTAAAGAAATACTAGGCTCATTTCCCTGGGTGAGTGGGGGGGGGAAATGCAGGTATAGATCAGAAATATAATCTACCTTAAAATTAGTACTAATGATCACATCTCACAAGAACTCTGCTGGATGTACAGCTCTTAACATTTTATTAAGCCATTTGTGTAGCCCACCACATTTCTTTGTGGTGCTTGTCCTGTGTGGAAGATTGTCAATCTTCGGCCTGTTGCATACTTCCAAGGGCTTTAAAGCAATGTGATTAACCGTACTTGGCCTGCTGCTTTTGGCTTACTTTGTATTTTTAGCTAGATGCTACTGTAGTCTTGAAAGGATATGGATTCTGTCTGGGATGCATCTGTTCCTTTCAGAACCCTTCCTCCCATTACCCTGTGAATAAAAACAAATGGGGACCCCCTGAGAAGGACATCTTCCTACAGTGATCACCTCACCAGCCCAGTGTTGTGGCTTTGTAGCACACCCCCTTATCTACCATATTCTAGAACACTGTAATGCTACTAGGCTGGCCCAGAAAAGGTTTAAATGTTGAATTCACTTAAGTTGCATTTGTTGCACCATCATGGAATCATGATGTGTATTATTTATAGTGGCAGTAGACTCCAAGGTGTAGAGAAAACTTGGGTCTTGGGTAATATGGACCATTTCATCCTCAGACTTGTTAGGAGTACATTTCTTGGTCTTGAGACCAGTATTTTTCAGTTACGTATGCAACTGCCTTTATTACACCTGGTTATCACAATTCAATTCTCAGGTGTTGCAGAAAAATCTACCTCTTTCAGACTGTAGATGGAAATAACTGTGAAAAAATGATGCAGATATCTTCTAGTTTGTGCTAAACACACTGCTTTATTTTTACAGCCCACGTCTTTCATTGAGGATACGAATTGTTAAGAGGCAGTCTTGTTTTGCTTTTCAAAGACATTTTGTAGAGATTTTTCACTAATGTGAATCTGATTTTATCTACTTGATTCTGTATAGATTAAGTAAATATGTATGATAAACTTAACAGCTTCTGTGTATTCTTTTATTATCCATGTGGCCTTAACTATACGAGTCCAAAGGTACCATTTTACCCATTTCTACTCAAAAAGTAGACCCCCCCACCACCCCCCACCAAGCTTCTAAAAAAACACAAGTTTTATTTTAAAACTTTATTTCTGCAAAGCCAATCAAGAAGTGTTGGAAGGAAAAAGTGTAAAAGTTATTCTTGCATATTTGGGAACAGCAAGCACTTAGTTTGAGAAAATGAAGACTTAAAACAGTTGAATCAAAGGCAATACCCTGCTACTTGTATTTAAAATCAATGATGTTCTTTCTTAAGTAACATTCTTCTCTTCCCTAATAGCTACAATATGATACAGTACGCAACAGCTCACTTGAAAGTGCTAGAATCAGAGGATAAAGAAGCCATAAGCCAACCCACTTACATTTCCTACTATACAATGCCTTTTTGGCGCTTGACAAATCAAGCATTCATGTAGCATTACATTCAACAGAAACATCTCTCGTACTTTGGGTTTAAGATCCTTGTCCCTCCAGTTCGGATGTCGTGACATCTGACTCTTCATCGTTGTAAATATTTTCAGCCTGGAGATAACCAAATAAATTCATAGGTGTAAAAACTCCCTATGGTTTTCACAAGGTCATCTAAAAACTAAAAATTTAATCTATTTAAAACTTACTAGTTTCACTTTTACATTTCTAAAAGCTTCAATAAGGAAATGGCAGGCTAGCCAGTATTTTGAAAAATTCTTTGCCAGTGTGTAATTCCACATGTATACTTAGCCACCCATCCATGCACTAATTTCAATCACTGTTCATAAGAGATGTTTTCCAAAAGCACTTCAAGCATCGTTTAGAGGAAGTGGTAGCCCAGATGTTATGGAAGTCTCAGTTAACACCTTAGAAATGTCAAGTACTCAGTGCTCATCCTCAGAGAACTTGGTGTCATTTGAATGCCTTGACATCTCCTTCCCGTATCCCTCATATCTACCACACAGAACAGACACTGGAGACAGAGCAGCGATGCCAAGACTCCAGTGTATGAAGAGCGCAACAACAATGAAAATCAGTGCAGGCCGGGCACGGTGGCTCAAGCCTGTAATCCCAGCACTTTGGGAGGCCGAGACGGGCGGATCACAAGGTCAGGAGATCGAGACCATCCTGGCTAACATGGTGAAACCCCGTCTCTACTAAAAAAATACAAAAAAATAGCCGGGCGAAGTGGCGGGCGCCTGTAGTCCCAGCTACTCAGGAGGCTGAGGCAGGAGAATGGCGTAAACCCGGGAGGCGGAGCTTGCAGTGAGCTGAGATCCGGCCACTGCACTCCAGCCTGGGCGACAGAGCGAGACTCCGTCTCAAAAAAAAAAAAAAAAAAGAAAATCAGTGCAGATGCAGAGATTTCTCCTGACCTGACAGGTGCTACAAATAGCAAACAGTGGACGAAGCACCATATGGGACTAAAGATTGTATTGTTGAAATGGAAAAAGTTCTTTTAAACTGTTTCTGTAAATGTTTGGCATAATATGCACCTACATATTCGAAATAACTTCATTACATTATGTAACTAGTAAATCTCTACAAGATAGTCATTCAAGAAAAACATTTTAACTCACCATTTGCCATATCTGCATGATGTTATCCTCAGACACTGAGCAAATGACCCAAGGCTCATTGGGGTTCCAGCTAAAATCTGAAATCTTAGCAGTGTGTCCTCCATGAATAAACTGTTACAAGAACAAAAAAAACTTTGGTTTCATATACTCTCCTGTTAATCCTAATAAAGATTTTAAAAAGTCTTTAAAGCATCAGTATTTCAACTGGGGGTGGGTGCTGTCTGGTTTTGAAGAGAGGGTGGTACAGGCTCAGTAATCTATTTATACCTGTTTTGCAAATTTCCAAACCTCCAGAAAAGGTGACAGAATATAGTACAATGGATACCTGTATACCCTTTACCTAGATTCAACAAGTACTAATAGCATAACCAATGCTTTATCCACGTGCCTATACAATGAAATGGCTGAAGACTTCAGCCTGCATCCCTTAAGAATGAGGATATTTTCCTATATAATCAAAATGCCATTTCCATACTGATTATGATGAACATTAATCCAGCATCATTTGCTCATACACAGTTACGTGCAAATATCTACGGTAATCAATCCATTATATGCCATGTAACATACTCTTCTATTATACAAGGGGCCTGAGGAGTCTTCTGGTTCTTCCCCTCTGCACTTAAGATAGGCATACTTCTTGCCCATCTTTCCAAGGTACACAAACAGCACCAGGGTGAAAGAAAATCCCTGGCTCCAAAAGCATAGCTCCAGATAGTCCCTCATAAGTTATGCCTAAGGTGAGACAGCTTTGCTAAACAATTCTGAAGAAAGCAGTTGTTCCCTGAAAGAGACAACCTCGTGGGAAGGCACTATGCCTTATTTATCTTAGAATTAAGACTTAAACAGTTCTTCACAAGGATAGTATTAAATACATTGCTTGGAATTGGGACATCACACTTTCTGACAAAGTCTGATTTGACTCTAGTTTGACAATGAGGTCCCTGCCTGCTGACAACTATGTCTTATGCAATATATCTATTTTACCGAATAATCTTATCAGATTAAAAATATGAGGTGGGGCTGCGTAAAACTCAACGCCTGTAATCCCAGCACTTTGGGAGGCCAAGGCAGGCGGATGGCTCAGGCTCAGGAGTTCAAGACCAGCCTGGGCAACATGACAAAACCCTGTCTACAAAACATATGAAAATTAGCCGGGCGTGGTGGGGTGTGCCTGTAGTCCCAGCTACAAACTGGGAGGAGGAGGTTGAAACTGGGAGGTGGAGGTTGAGTGAGCTAAGACTGCGCCACTGCACTCCAGCCTGGGTGACAGAACCAGACCTTAACTTAAAAAAAAAAAGAGGTAAACAGCTTTTTAAAGTACTCTTAAGGGGTACACAAGTGAATATATTGGCTGGGTGCAGTGGCTCATGCCTGTAATCCCACCACTTTGGGAGGCTGACGCAGGTGGATCACGAGGTCAAGAGACCGAGACCATCCTGGCCAACATGGTGAAACCCCATCTCTACTAAAAATACTAAAATTAGCTGGACACGGTGGTGTGCACCTGTAGTCTCAGCTACTCGGGAGGCTGAGGCAGGAGAATCGCTTGAACCCGGGAGTCGGAGGTTGCAGTGAGCTGACATCGTGCCACTGCACTCCAGCCTGGGTGACAAAGCGAGTACTCTTAAGGGGTACACAAGTGAATATATTTTAAGATCATTGGGGCTTAGAATACATACAGGAGTTATCAAAGCATACTGGTGGAATAGTTCACTACTTTCTTTTTGGGACCGGGTCTCACTCCCATTGCTCAGGCTGGAGTGCAGTGGTGTCATCATGGCTCACTGCAGCCTCAACTTCCCCGGGCTCAGGTTTCTCCTACCTCAGTCTCCCGAGTAGCTGGGACTATAGGCACACGCCACCACGCCTGGCTAATTTTAATTTATGTTTTTTTTTTTTGGTAGAGACAGGGTTTTGCCATGTTTCCCAGCCTGGTCTTGAACTTTTGGGCCCACGTGATCCACCTACCTTGGCCTCCCAAAGTGCTGGGATTCCAGGCAGGAGCCACCATGCCCAGGCCCAGTTTAATTCTCTCAAATGTCCCTTGATTTCAAGCTCTCTTGTGAAAAACAAAATCCTAGTGTATTTTCTCAAGCACCTTGGAATTGTTGCAGAGCCATAATACACAAAGTAATACGCTTTCCTTTCTCCCTAAAAAAATTGCTGGAGACCTTGAAAACACTGTACTATGTGAAAGAATCAGTCCCAAAAGACAAAAGTCACATTTACATGAAATATCTAGAATAGCCCAAACCTATAGTGCCAGAAAGTCTCGTAGTAGTTGCCAAGGGCTGGAGGAAGAAGCGAATTCAGAGGTGATAGCCAGAGTTTCTTTTGGAGGGTATGAATAATGTTCTAGAATTGATTTGTGGTGATGGTTGTACAAGTCTATGAATATACTAAAAACCACTGCCTTCAAGAACAAAAAAAGGAGGAAAAAAATCCCCCAAAACCCAAGAACACCCCCTCCCCACTGAACTGTACACTTTAAAGAGGTGAACTGTGTAGTATGTAAATTATATCTCAGCAAAGCTGTCATCAAAACAAAAGGGACTGGGGCATTCTTACAAGGTGGGCTTAGTGAACATCTTCTGTATGCAGGGCTTGCTCTCAAGGGCCTTCTTTACCTTTGAAAATGTGTGGACATTCAATATAATCCATAGGTTCAGACAAAAAATAAATAAAACTCATGGACAAAGTACAAGTGTGCCAAAAATGAGTACTGGCATTAGAACTAAAATCATAAATGACAAGAGTGATGAGTGACTATCTGCCAAATGATAGGAGGAGACAAATGTTAGATTCAGAGCAAGGACAAGGAACCATTGCTAAATCCGGCAATGTTTCACAGAAAAATGACGAAGTGAGCACTGAAGGACTCAGACGGGAAGAATGAGGATGGGCAGATACCACCATATAAGCTTTCAAAGGGCCAAGGAGATGCATGTGCTTCAATTGGGCATGGGAGGGAGGTAGTGGGCTTTGCTAGCATCAAGATCGAGAAAGCCCTCCTTTTCTGGGCAGGAAACTTAAAAAGCATTTAAAATTTTTTCTATACTGTTAGGAAATGTTAAGTATTGCCAACCGAATAGCAGTTATACTCACTCCCCATCCCCAAACCATCACAAATACCAGAGTTGAAATCAGTGAGAAATCACTACACACTATTTTCCAGGACCTCAAACCATTCCCAGTGAAACAGTCATAAAAACCTACTGGGCACCATTTACTATTTTTGATAAATGTCAAAGCCCAATCGCAATAACCTTCAGGACCTCCATTTTGAAACCATCTGCAAGAGCTAGAATTCGAAGTTCTGACTCATTCTCGAAATAAACGGATCAATGACAATCCAATCTGCATATGGCATTTCATCTTCTATAAGCCAATGCGTACCAGGAGTTCTGGAGGCCCATCTTCTGCATCTTCTGCTGATTGTTCTTCCCCAATTTTACTGTAAGAATAAAGAATATAATGCTTTCATCAGTGACATTCTTGTAGCACGAACATCTGCTAAACCAGTATCAGCCCAGAAAGTAATCTTAAAACACAAACACACTCACAAAAATAACTTATTTCTATACTACAATCAATTAGGTTTTTTTCCTTTTTCCTTAGAGACATGGCCTCTCTGTTTCCCAGGCTGCAGTGCAGTGGCTATTCATTCACAGGCACGATCACTGTGCACTAGAGCGATCCTCTCGCCTCGGCCTCACCACACCTGGCTACTGTTTATATTTCGTGTAAGGGTGGAATATTTACTTTCTGGAAATTAAAAGTTAGAGTTGTTCATAATTAAAGCTGCAGAATGAGGAATTATTGTCAATAATAAACAACTCAAAATCCCTTCATTATTTTAACTATTTATTGCCTTAGAACTAAAAGGTGAAATGTATAGTTAAAAAAATCTACACATGAACTGACGTGTAATCCCTATACTTCACTCAAAGCCTTTTGCATCCCAGGAGTAAAATATAATTACATATCAGTACTATAGATCTGTCTAAAGATATGGCAATAAAACTTTACGCAATGTGTAAGCCAAGGAAAGGTTTTTAAGGTTTTTCTCTTAAAAACTTCAATTTGTAGAATTTGCCAGTGCTCAACAGTGAAATCACTCTTTATATATCAGTATCAGCCCTATCCTTTTACCTAACCCAAAGACTTTACTAGTAACAACTGCTAAAAAACAAAACCCAGCCCTCCAAGTGAGACATTTTTTTTCCTTCCCATAAAATTAACCAAACAATCTCAAACCTGTGGGATTGCTAGACAGTTATATTTCTCTTCCACCTGTCAGTACAGTTGCTAACACTCACCCATTTTAATCCCAAATTTTATCTAATATTTTTAAATTTTTTGTAGAGACAGGGTCTATGTTGCCCAGGCTGGTTTCGAACTCCTGGGTTCAAGCGATCCTCCTGCTTCAGCCTCACAAAGTACCGGGATTATAGACATAAGCCGCTATGCCTGGCCCCCTATCTAATGTAATTTTAATATTAAACAAGCTAAGAAATAATTGTAATAAGAAATTACACACAATGGTCACAAATTATTGGCACCTTCAGGGGCAATTCAGTTGTCAGGGCATCAGACTTCCAAACCTCACTGTACACTTCATACAACCTCTTTATAGTTTTGATTTAGGTTTTTTAATTTTACTACTAAAATTGTTTTTAAATCAAATACAATGCCCCGAACTGTCTGCTTTAAAGGTTTTCTACATCTTCAAGTATTTATCACGGCAAGAGTTTGCTCCATCAGAACCCTGAATATTAGTTATTTTAAGTTTTATATACAAGCATTTTATTCTCCAGTGTCTCTTCTATATACTGAGGATTCCTGCCTCTGTAATTAAGGTAGCCTTGGTTTTAATATACAGGTTAAGGATCCCAAATCCAAAATGTTACAAAATCCAAAACTTTAAGCACCACACGACACTCAGAATTTGGACTTTCACACCGAGTGCAATGACTCATGCCTGTAATCCCAGCACTTTGGGAGGCCAAGGCGGGAGAATCACTTGGGGTCAGGAGTTTGAGACCAGGCTGGCCAATATGGCAAAGCCTTTTTTTTTTTTAAAGTAAAAAATACAAAACCGGGCATGGTGGCTGTGGCAGTGCCTGTAGACCCAGCTCCTCAGGAAGCTGAGGCACGAGAACCGCTTGAACCTGGGAGACAGAGGTTACAGTGAGCCAAGATTGTGCCACTGCACTCCAGCCTGCGTGATAGAGCAAGATTCAGTCTCAAAAAAAAAAAAAAAAAAAAAAAAGGCAGAAGAAGAATAATTTGGACTTTCAGTTCAGATTTGAGATGCTCAACCAGTTAAGTATAATGCAAATATTCCGAAATCCTAAAAATTCCAAAATCCCAAACACTTCTTATTCCAAGTATTTTGGATAAGGGATACTCAACCTGTACTAAATTCAGTCCACTTCAAAGCAATATATTTAATACAAGCAGAAAATAAGTTATTTTTTGGTAATTTAACGATTTAAACTTAAGATGACATCTTATGGAGAAGTATGTAACTGAGCAACTTTATTAAGTTGTAAAGGCTCAGATGAAAAAAGTAAAGGAGTCTAAAATTCTTAGAACAGCAAGCTGAAGTAAAGGAACTTTTAAAAATTGGGAGAAACTCTTTATACAATGAGGCCCCAGAGAACATAAGCTCTCTGACAGCTTGGGCTGTCCTTGTCCCCTTCACAAAGGTCTCCCCGGCAGTTACACAACCCACAGCGGGAGTGCACATCTGCAGAATGAATCACTGAAAGCAAAGTAAATGGTACAAAAACTCAGAATAAACAGTCCTGCCTACACGTACTATGAGATCCAGTGAGACATAAAATAGCTAACATCTTGATCTCTCAAGTGTTTTAAATAGTCATTTGAATGCAAAAACAGACAGACACATACACCTTCATGCCTGAATATTAAGAGACAAAACTCACACCAGAGAAATTTATTTTATAGTTCATTTGCTGCTTCACTTCCATTTTACAAAACAAAGACTCTTTAGGAAGATACTTAAAAGTTTCTTTAATATTAGGTTTCTTGAAGGGGGATTACCAAATTGCTTTTCTAGTTTATGAATTACTATGTAACTTGCCAGATGAGCATATTTATGCAGTATCTTGTCACGGGACTGTAAGTTACCTTAAATCCCACACATTCAGGCGGCGGTCAGTACCACTTGAAGCCAGAATAGTTTCATTATGTGGAGACCAGTGGACCTAGTAATAGATAATTTTGAAAATGTATTTAAAGAATCATCTGCTGCTAGGTTTGTGGCTGCTGTTTTAATCTTGTATTTTCCCATCTTGCGCTCTATGATCTTATCCTTGGCCTGATGTCCTCACTGTCTTGTCCCGGACCTTCAAGTGCTCTGAAAGGGCTCAGCTCCATCCTGTCCTCAGGAAGGCTGCACTCCCCAGCACTGAGGAACTCAGCCTGGGATTTCAATAAATTTATTCAACCCCATAACCATCCCACAAGCTTTTTAATTCTTCAATAAGGTGTACCTTACCCTATGAATATCTCCATGTAACCATGGACAAGGCATTTTTTTCAATAGTGGACCCACCAGTCTGGTATAGCTTAACTGATGAATCCCTGGATTTCATTTCTTGACATACACACACCAGAAAACTGTCACATACCTGGAAAATTTCATCTTTATGAGATTCGAAGGTATGGAGTTTTAATTTTAAGTTACGCAGATCCCATAAAGCTACGGTCTAAAAAAAATAACAAGTGAAAATGATTTCTATGCTTTACCTAAGAATTTTCAAATATCTGATTAAAGCGAAAGAGAACTGGGTTTTATAAACACCAAATAATGCAAAACCTTATCCGCAGAGCCGGTGGCTAGAATAAATTCGCTGTAGGGATTGAATGAGAGGCAGTTGACTTCGGCAGTGTGCGCATCCACCAAGTGGCTCGGCTTGGAGGTGGTATTGGACCTGGTGTCCCATCTAAAACACAAAGGTAAAGTCACACAGCACCCAGGGAGGACACACTCACATTTGGCCCCACGTCACTGTCACTACACTCCACAACTAGCTCCACTATATGAGCCCCTTCATGAGGAAACCAACCACACAGCTGGTGATTCAGACCTTGACCACTAAATGATACATTCAAAACCTACAGAGAACAAGCTAGGGCTGTTAGTCCTGTTTTTTAAATTAGATTCCTATTTTAATTACCAGCTACTTCAAGCATACACAAAATACAGACTATGTAGAGAATAATGTTAACAATCTGATACCTACAACTGGTTTTGACAAATGCCCAGTATTTTGTCACATTTGCCTCAGGTTATTTGTTTATAAGATTATAGGTGAATGAAGCCCTGTGGCCATACCTTGATGCAATCATTTTCCTCCCTGACCTCCAACTGGCATCACTCTGGATTCCAATCTTGATATTTACCACCACACCAAGTATGTTCCTTCACATGTCCATACCTATTTTTTTTTTTTTCTAAATAATAAGCAATCCTCCCACTTCAGCCTCCTGAGTAGCTAGGACTACAGGTGCACACTATCATACCTAGCTAATTTTTTGTTTTTAAATTTTGTGTAGAGACGGAGTCTCACACTCCTGGTCTCAAGCAATCCTTCTGCCTCAGCTTCCCAAGGTGTTGGGATTACAGGAGTAAGCTACCTAAAGCCGTTTTTTTAAAGCCATAACTTAAAAAAAAAATAAACTACAGCCTGCAGCAATCACTGATGGTCATTCAGGTCACCCATTTAACAAGATCCCACTGAACTTTCCACCTTACATCATAAGTTTCTGATCATCAGCAACAGATCCAAACAATGACTCGTGCAGCAGGTGCCAGGCCACATCCTCTACAACAGCTGAGTGGCCAGTAAAGATCGCTTTAGCATCCACAATTTTGCCTTCTTTTGGTCCTGCGTTTATATCCCATAGACAGACAGTCTAAGAGAGAAGCAGAGAAAAAAAAAAGAACAAGGGCTATAAGAGACTATTTTTCCCCCCCTCGAGACAGTGTCTCAGTCTGTCACCCAGGCTGGAGCACAGTAGTGCGATCTCGGTTCACTGCAGCCTCCGGTCTTCCAGGCTCAAGCGATTCTCCTGCCTCAGCCTCCTGAGTAGCTGGGATAACAGGTGCAAGCCACCAGGCCTGGCTCATTTTTTTTTGTATTTTCAGTAGAGACGGGGGTCTCACCATGTTGGCCAGGCTGGTCTTGAAAACTCCTCACCTCAAGTGATCCACCTGCCTTGGCCTCCCGAAGTGCTGGGACTACAGGTGTGAGACACTGTGCCCGGCCAAGAGATTGAATTTAAATGCTAACATCTTATTTAAAATAATTTCATTACAAACAAAACTATTCAACTATATAAAAGTTTGAGGTAAACACAAGAGAGAAAATATAAGCAAACAGAAGAGTATGTGGGTGCAGCCTCCATGTGAGGTGCAGAGGAAAAGGAAACTCCACTGTAATGAGGGGGAGGGGAGACTGAGTACGATGGCAGGCAAGGACACTGACGCTGGAGTTTCTACCTACATACATTCAGACATTCAAGTACCCCAAATTCACTTAGACAACACAACAAATCACCAAGAGCCCGGCGCTCAGCATCTACTGAACACAAATGCACATCCTAAAAGTTTACACTGGGATGGGAAGACTGGGAATTAAAATTAAACTGTGCCTCTCACATAGCAAAAGCCTCATGGACAAGTCTTTCACTTCATGGCAGAAACCACCATAAACATCAGGAGATGTGACAGGTAAATGACACTGGGCCAGAAATCTCTACTAGTCTACTCTGAGAGGTCAAGGCCTGGGGCCCACAGACAGATCCCCAATGATATGCTCCTTGAAGCATCAGCAGAGTCCAAGGAGGGGCCATGGGGCCTTGCTTGGGCCTCAAAGGTCACAGCAGCCCACAAATAAGGAGGTCTCATGTGGGCCTTGACATCCTATCACAGAAAGAATTAAGAGGAAAGTCTTAAGTTTTTAATGAAAAAATATTGCAAGGTATAGGGCAACGATTCTCATTCAATGGTTAATAAGAAATAATCCCATGAAGGTATATTAGCACTATAGTTCCACTGACACTGGTATGGGCTTCATGTTTTGTTTTTTGTTTTTTAAAATTCAGAGCACGTGACCATGAAAAGGCTTCATCTCTTTTTATTAAATCACTTTCTTACAAGAAAGAGTTTCTTTTCTTTTTTTTTTTTTTTTTGAGACGAAGTCTCGCTCTCTTACCCAGACTGGAATGCAATGGCACAATCTGGGCTCACTGCAACCTCCACCTCCCGGGTTCAAGCAATCCTCCTGCCTCAGCCTCCCGAGTAGATGGGATTACAGGTGTGTGCCACCATGCCAATATTTTTGTATTTTCAGTAGAGACGGAGTTTAACCATGTTGGCCAGGCTGGTCTTACCCTCCTGACTTCAGGTGATCCACCCGCCTCGGCCTCCCAAAGTGCTGGGATTCCAGGCATGAGCCACTGTGCCCAGCCACATGAAGGACTTTCTGTAACAAAGTTATTTCCCAGTAATGGCTATTTTCCCAGTAACAAAACTTTTTTTTACACAATACATATGCCCTCAAGTCTCTGTTGTTACTTACACATGAAGACACTCAATGTACGTAAACTGAAGAGAAAGGAACATGTGGCGCTGCTGCCATTCACACCGACTCAGAAGGACCTGGCAAGATTAGCATGATGCTTGGCATGGGGGGAGCCCCTGGTAAATGTCAGCTATTATTACTACTACCAAATTCCCAGCCTGGTCTCTTCAAAAGGTACTAGTAATTGGGTTAATGAGTACAGTCCACTTTCCCTACTTGGGAAACCATCTCATATACACTTTGAGGGAAGCATCCTTTCAGAAAGCCTGTAATCCCAGCTCTTTGGGAGGCCAAGGAGGGTGGATCACTTGAGCCCGAGAGTTCAAGACCAGTTTGGGCAATATGGCAAAACTCCATCTCTACAAAAAATACAAAAATTTGCTGGGGTGGTGGTGGGCGCCTGTAGTACCAGCTACTTGAGAGACTGAGGTAGATAGCCACTTGAGCTGGAGAGGTGGAGGTTGCAATGAGCCAAGACTGAGCCACTGCGCTTTAGCCTGGGCGACAGAGCAAGACCCTGTCTAAAAAAGTGAAAAGACAACCAACAGAATGGGAAAAAATTTTTGAAAATCAGAGGGACTTATACCTAGAATACATAAGAAACTCTTATAACTTGACAATAAAAAGACAAAATTAAAATATGGGCAAGTAATTTGAATATCTATTTCTCCAAAGGAGATATGCAAATGGCAAGTACAAGAAAAGATGCTCATCATTAGTTGTCAGGGAAATGCAAATTAAAACCACAATGAGCCAGGTGTAGTGACTCATGCCTGTAATCCCAGCACTTTGGGAGGCCAAGGCAGGAGGATTGCTTGAGCCCAGGAGTTCAAGACCAGCATGGCCAACATGGTGGAACCCTGTCTCTTACTGAAAGTACAAAAATTAGCTGGGCTTCATGGCGCATGCCTGTAATCTCAGCTACTTGGGAGGCTAAGGCAGAAGAATTGCTTGGACCCGGGAGGTGGAGGTTGCAGTGAGCTGAGATCGTGCCACTATACTCCAGCCTGGGTGACAGAGACAGACTCCATCTCAAAACAAAAACAAAAACAAAAACAAACAAAAAAACCCCAGGAGATACCACTTTACACACACTAGGATAGCTATAATAAAAAAGACAAGCATTGGTGAGGATGTAGAGAAACTGGAACATTTGTACATTGCTTGTGGAAATGTAAAATGGACAGCCACTTTGGAAAATAGTTTGGTAGTTCTTCAAAAAATTAAACAGAGATACCATATGATCCAGTAATTCCACTCCTAGGTAAATATCCAAGAGAAATGAAAACATATATCCACATAAAAACTTGTAAACAAATGTTCATAACATAATTCAAAGTAGCCCAAAAGTAGAAAGAACTCAAATGGTTCATTGACTGACAAATAAGTGAACTGTGGTATATCCATACAGTGGAATATTGTTCATCCATAAAAAGGAATGGAATGTAAGTAATGTTACTTGAGAACATTATGCTAAGTGAAAGAAGCCAAACAGAAAAGGCTACATATATGATTTCATTTATATGAAATATCAAGAACAGATAACTCTATAGAGACAGAAAATAAACTAGTGCTTACCAGGAGCTGGGGGAAGGCAGCGAATGAGTGGGGAGTCACTGCTTAATGGGTATGGAATTTCTCTTTCAGAGAGCGAAAACATTCTAGAATTGGTGGTGATAGTTGTGCACTTTTGTGAATATACTAAAACCCACTGAATTGTACACTTAAAAAATACTTTATATTAATCAGGTCCCACAAACATTCTAGAGTTTCCATTATAGGGCCTGGAGGATCATCTTTTAAATAATGGGAGGCCTTTTGCCTATGCTCCCTCCATCCTAAGGCTACTTCAAAAGAGCTTTGTGGAATCCGAAGACTCATACAGGACAGTATGAAAACCATGTCTCTAAGTCCTGGGGGAATGTTACCACAATAATCAGCAGTATTATTTTAGAAAACCTTTCATCTATATAGCACTCCTTCAGTACAGCTGTGACACATCAGCTCTCACTATATGAACAAATTACAAAGACTACGTTTCTCACATGGTCATCAGATGCACTTAGGAGATGTCCACTCAAATTCGAATTCCAGGAAAGACCATAGCCTTCCTTCTGGTGACCTCTTAACCTGAGATCAGGATTACATTCTCCACTTGGGTCTAAGAAAAGATGAAAAAACATTAAGTTGTTCTCTGTTTATCGGAAGTGGTGAGAATAAATTCTCACTCCTTCATTGAGTGAGCCATTACAGCAATTGCACATGAACAAGATCTGGTCTGACCCATAACCACTTTAAAAAGCTGTTCTCTTTGCTTCGTTCTTAATACCCAATGCAAATTGAGCCTCATGACCATTAAACGATTGGTTTCTTTGGAAAACCTAATATTATCCCCAACACAAAAATACTAAAAACTATAGCTATCCTACAAATTTGGGCAGTGGTAACCCTATCCCCCCAACTCCCCAATTTTTTAGAAATATTTCTAACACAGCAGGTCTGGTTGCTCAGTCCTTGCATGCCTCTAGGGTAGCCTGCAACCATAAATGACCCTTAGCCAACCCCTGGGAATGTGACCCTCAGAAAGTTCTTCACGTCACTGACTGGTAAAGTTGTGTAAGCCCAGAGCAGGGGGGTATGCCATAGGAACCTGTCAAGACTTGTAGGATTGTTTAGCAAGATTCACAATGTATTTGGCTTCACTATTGGGGTTCTCAATTTTGTTACCATGGCTGGTCACAGAACAGGATGTGCCCATGCCAACAGACCTCCACAAAAATCCCAGATTCTGAAACTCAAATGGGCTGCCCTGGGTAGAGACATTTGGCACATGTTCCTATGCTTTGCTGCTAGAGACAAAGTATGTCCCACATGACCCTGGATGGGAAGGACTCAGACACCTGTAGCTAACCTCTCTGGACTTCCCCTGATGTATATCTTTTTCTTCCTACTTTTGTTCTGGATCCTTTGCTGTAATAAACTTTAGCTGTTAGTATAAGCTGCTTTTAGGCAGTTCTGGCAAATCCCTGAACTTGAGGATGGTTATGGGACCCCCCCAAATCAATTTTTAAACCTTTAAATATTACAAAGTATGCTACTTTGACTTAAAAACATTACCAGTTTGAATCAAGAAAACTGCTCAAGTAATGACCTGACTTTATTATTACGTACCTGGTTTAGCAGGGTGTTTTGTATAGTCAAAAACCAACACATCAGAAGATGGTGTTTTTGTAGCAATGATGTGAGGATTCTGCGGCATGTAACGAGCACGGTTTACTTCTCCTTCATGATTGATTTTAATTTCACATTCAATTTTTCCTGTTACAGAACCAAAGCCACCAAATTCTAATGTGAGGAGAAAGAAACACACACACACTCAGGATTAAAATTCACAAATTACTTAGTTCAATCAACCCAACAGATTTTGACCTGGCAGAATACAACACAAATTGACAAGCCAAAGACAGAGACATGCATAGAGAAAATCCAAAAATGTGGGTTCATTTGCCACATCAATTTATTCTTAAAGCCCATTTGCACTGGAAAACATTGGTAGCTGCCTTATGCAACTTAATTCAGTTCCACCTTGGATCTAAAACAACTGTCCTCTTTCAGTTATGAAGATGATACAGTTATTCACTGAAATTTCAAATAACCATATAATAAGCAGACCAACAGCTTTTTAGTTCAAATACAACTCATTGGAAGTGCTGCACTGATTTAGCATCTTATTTTAGGATTCATCAAAACAGGAAAAGTTTTAACCCTCAGGAGTATGAACACCCTTTGAGTCTAAAGTCAGAAGCATCCTCAAATCAGTGTGAAACCCATGCTAACCTCTACCTGTCCCTAAACACACATACGTTGGCCCTGCTAGCATCCTTGGTTTAACTGCTAGTGCAATGCCAAGGTTTACCTCTCCGCCCATCTGGTGTGTGAATAAGACTGTAGTATTAAATAATCATGAAAAAGGCCTTGTAAAGTAACAAAGCCATATAAAAAGCACAGTAACTTCCAAGAAGTAGCAACATATTAGCAGAAAGAATACAAATAGAGAATATCTAAGCAAATACAGCAAACAAGAACATTCTTTTTTGTGCTCATAGATAAAAAACTTGAATTAGTTGCTGAGGCTTAAAAAGATAGGAGAGTTCACACTACAATTGTGTTATTCTTCCTGACCTATATTGCCTTTTCTTTGCACATTCCATTTTAGCTCACCCTATGTCTCAGGTCAGGGACAACTAACACAAATGCCTACTGGAGCCAGGCTGGTAAGAAGTAAAACAGACCGGGGCCTGGAGCAACCACCAAAAGGAGCAAACCATTTCTCAGTTCCAGGCAGCTCCTTCTATGTGGAATGCTTAATGAACATTGGCTTTCATGTCTTAATATTAGTATCTAGCTGTTCTCTCTGAAGCAAACATAGCTTACTATTGCAGTGCGGTTGAAAAAACCGTATCTCAAATCCACGATTACTTCAAAGCTCCTTTACCCACTACTCTCACGTGACAACATGCAAAAGGACCGTTTTTCCTCGTAGCACCTTCTGTTCCATGGTGTCAATGGAAGAAGTGTGCCTCAGTATGCTAAGACCCCTCCTGATCCAATAGTCTCCTGCCTCCTGAGACTGCTCCAAACCTGCTTCACTTTGACCTTCAACATCCCATTGCATGGACTCCAGTGGCTCTAACCCTTCTGCTACAAAGATACTGAAGTTTCCTGATTCCTTTAGCTAAAACAACCTGAAGAGCTCTCCAAAAACGGGGGGGGGGGGGGGGGCGCTTCCAAGTAGGATTTACTTTGAACACAAGAGTTTTGTTTTCTCAAACTTAAAATTTTGAAGTCACTGTCTTAATGATCACATCCATTAAAAAATAATTTTTTTTTTTTTTTTTTTTTGAGACGGAGTCTCGCTGTGCTCCCAGGCTGGAGTGCAGTGGCGTGATCTTGGCTCACTGCAAGCTCCGCCTCCCGGGTTCACGCCATTCTCCCGCCTCAGCCTCCCAAGTAGCTGAGACTACAGGCGCCCGCCACCACGCCCAGCTAGTTTTTTGTATTTTTAGTAGAGACGGGGTTTCACCATGTTAGCCAGGATAGTCTCGATCTCCTGACCTCGTGATCCACCCGCCTCGGCCTCCCAAAGTGCTGGGATTACAGGCTTGAGCCACCGCGCCCGGCCTAAAAAATATAACTGAATATTGGCCAGGCGCAGTGGCTCACACCTGTAATCCCAGCACTTTGGGAGGCCGAGGCGGGCGGATCACAAGGTCAGGAGATCAAAACCATCCTGGCTAACAATGTGAAACCTTGTCCCTAACTAAAAATACAAAAAATTAGCTGGCTGTGGTGGCGGGCGCCTGTAGTCCCAGCTACTCGGGAAATCACTTGAACCCAGGAAGCAGAGGTTGCAGTGAGCCGAGATCGCACCACTGCACTCCAGCCTGGGTGAAAGAGCAAGACTTTGTCTCAAAAAAAAAAAAAAAAAAAAAAAAAAAAAAAAAAAATATATATATATATATATATATATACACACACACACACACACAAACGTAAACTGAATATTAACAAAGGTATTAAATTATTTCAGCTACTTTTTAGAATACATTGGATGTGTAACTTTAAGATTTTAATAGTATATTAATATCGTTATGCAGAGACTGTTAAACTGCAAGCCCAGTAAATACATACTTCAGGGCTAAAAGCCATTTAAAAATTTCTGATTACAATATATTCAGGCCGGGAGTGGTGGCTCATGCCTGTAATTCCAGCACTTTGGGAAGTTTAGGCAGGCGAATCACTTGAGGCCAGGAGTTTGAGATCAGCCTGGCCAACATGACAAAACTCAGTCTCTACTAAAAATACAAAAATTAGCTGGGTGTGTTGGTGGGCGCCTGTAATCCTGGCTACTCTCGAGGCTGAGGCATGAGAATCACTTGAACCCCAGAGGTGGAGGTTGTAGTGAGCCGAGATCGCACCACTGCACTCCAGCCTGGGCGACAGAGCGAGACCCTGCCTCATAACAAACAAAAACAAAACACAAAAAACTCCCAATATTTAAAGAAATAATGCATACAGCTGTCGGGGAATGAACGATAAATTGTGGGAGGGGTAAACTGGGTGAATCACTTTGGAGAACAGTTTTCTATGAAGTTGACAATGAATACACCATACAACCCAGCAGTTTCGCTACACTAGAGAATGTAATATTTTTGAGACAGGATCTTGCTCTGTTGTTCAGGGTGGAGTGCAGTGGTGTGATCCTAGCTCACTACAGCTTCGAACTCCTGGGCTCAAGAGATCCTCAGCCTCCCAAGTAGCTAGGACTATAGGCATGCGCCACCACACATGGCTAGTTTTTAATCTATTTTTTGATAGAGACAATGTCTCACTGTGTGCCCTGAGTGGTCTTAAACTCCTGGGCTCAAGCGTTCCTCCTGCCTTGGCCTCCCAAAGTGTTGGGACTATGGGTGTGAGCCACTGTGCCTGGCCAGTATTTTATTTTCAATTAAAAAAACCCCCTAAGGCACGTATTAGAAAATGCTAACGGCATTAAGCTATTTGGGACTGTGAAGAGAGAGTTAATACAGCAGTCTGGGTGCTTAGCCCTGGAGTCTCTGAGGAACACTGGGACCCCATTACTGACCCTTGGCAAGCTCCTGGGAACATGCACCTCAGAATGTTCTTTCTGTCACTGATGAACTGATTTTGTGGTGTGCACCTGGAGCAATGGACCACGTTGTACCAGTTTGTCAGGTTTACTTTGCAGATATCAAGATTGATGATACATACCTTCTTTTATTACTGGGTCCTCAGTTTGTATTACTGGGGTCCTCAAGTTTCAGTCGCCGTGGCTGGTTGTCAGCAGGATATGCCTATGTAACTAGTCCCCCAAGAAAACCTCAGACCCCAAGACCCAAACAGGCTTCCCTGAGCAGAGATATTTCACACATGTCCCTGCAGTTTGCTGCCAGAGAGAAAGCACATCCTGTGTGGCCTTGGACAAGACTTGTGCCAGACCTCCCTGAGCTTGCCGATGTACATCTTTTCCCTGCTGCTTTTGTTTTGTGTTCTTTACCGTAACAAACTTTAGCCACAAGTATAATTTGCTCTTGGGAGTCCTAGCGAAATCACCAAACTTGGGGTGGTCATGGGAATACCAAAAACAGGAGAGTATGTGTTTGACTAAATTAAAAAAAGAAAAAAAAAAGCCAAGAGATTCCTAAATTAACCCTACCACTACTGCCACCCTCCTCAAACAAAAAGTACCCACTGCACACACCAACACATATTACTTCTACCAAAGAGGAATATCTTAATTACACATAGCAGTTATTCACTTAATTTATCTTGAATACCTTCCTATGCCAGTGTGTACAGATTTTTCTAATTAAAAAAAAAATTTTTTTTGAAATTTTGGTAGAAACGAGGTCTGTGTTTTTCAGACTGGGCTTGAACTCCTGAGCTCAAGCAATCCTCCCACCTCGGCCTCCCCAAGTGCTGGGATTATAGGTATGAGCTATGGCACCTGGCCTTTCTTTCTTCTTAATTGCTGAGTAGTATTTCAAACATACCATGTGCTTAACCAACTTTCTATGAACCAACATCTGGGTTACAAGGTTGATCCTAATTTTTCAATTATGCAATTATGGCTAAAATCCTTGCGCACATGTAGGTGAGTAGTTCTGTAGGATAAAGTCCTAGAAGTTAAATTACTGGGCCAACAGCTAATAGTATAGTTTTAATAGCATATGCTTTGAAAGAGACATTTTCCCTTTGACATCAATATTGGAATATATGATATACCTACCACCCTTGTCACTGTCACAATGGGAAGCATCAAACTGCGCATCATCATTGGGAATATGTACTCGAGCAACCACCAGATGATTCTGTTCATCAGACGTATGAGTCCCCAGCACTAGCCAATGAAGGGCATAATCTTTTCCTTCCGGTCTGTTTAAGAAAGAAAATAAGTCACACTGATCTGACAAGAAATCTCCAGTTGCTAACAAATTCAGTCTAGTTCCCTCAAAATATATTCAAATTTCTTTAGCAAATATATACTTAGCATCAACTGTGTATCTTCTCCCCCTCTGGTTACCAACTTTACAATCCCCACATATGCAAATATAAGAAAATATTCTAGCTACAATATGCAGAGGGCTTGCTTCTTTCTCAAAGACCCATCCTCCTGTGCCTCAATTATCAATGTGAACACTACCTTTTATAGAGCAGCACTCTGGGGAAGGCAGGCCCAACTCAGTATAACACAGACAAACATCTACACAGGAATCCACCAACAATCCCCACACTCATAAATCACAACTTCCCACCTAAAGAAATCTTCTTCCCACCTAAAAATATCTTACACACTAGATGTTTCCTATTTCCCAATAAGAAATTCTACAAGATAGTATGGACAGAAAGTACTGAATCAAAAAAACAGCTTAAATCCTGGATCAAACTAAAATGCAATTGCTTAAAACACAACCTCCCTGGGGCCTCAGTTTCTTCACTGAATAAAACAGGCTATAAGTGCAAATGGCATGATGTGAACTCCTTGATGTTTATGATACCTAAGTTTATGAAACGAACATTCTCAATTTTACTGAGGCATCTTTGTTACCTTGTTCTGTGGAAACTCACCTTGAGGCTGAAGAACTTGCCCAAACCTCTTGGCACCTTGGTCCAAGCAGTGATTTTTTTGCATCAGTATCTATCAAAAAGGCTTCCCCATTTGTATTATCTAGAACACAATTTTCAACTGTGCTCCATGGTCCCATTTCAATGAAGAGGACTGAGAAGTAGGGCTCTAGGCCCCAACACAAGACAAGTTAGGCCATTTATCTGTTTCTAAATTTCAGCTGCACAAAGGACTCAATGTTGTTTTTGTTTTTTGTTTTTTTTTTTCCTAAAAAGATTGAGGGTTACTTCTAGGCAAGTAATTTAGTAATAACTTAAGAAAATACAAGGCTGGGCGCGGTGGCTCACGCCTGTAATCCAGCACTTTGGGAGGCTGAAGCGGGCGGATCACGAGGTCAGGAGACTGAAACCATCCTGGCTAACACAATGAAACCCCGTCTCTACTAAAATACAAAAAATTAGCCAGGTGTGGTGGTGGGCACCTGTAGTCCCAGCTACTTGGGAGGCTGAGGTGGGAGAATGGAGTGAACCTGCGAGGCGGAGCTTGCAGTGAGCCGAGATCGTTCCACTGCACTCCAGCCTAGGCGACAGAGCGAGACTCCATCTCAAAAGAAAAAAAAAAAAAAGAAAACACAAGATGCAATTTTACCAAGATTTGGCTTACAGTAAAAAAAGTGCGTGCACAGACAGACACAAGCGCGCGCGCACACACACACACTCCCCCAAGAAGAGAGTAAGGCAGCCATGACTAAGTAATAGCAACGTGTTTCAAAAAAAGACACCTGGGCGCGGTGGCTCATGCTTGTAATCCCAGCACTTTGGGAGGCCAAGTCAGGCAGATCACCTGAGGTTGGGAGTTTGAGACCAGCCTGTCCAACATGGAGAAATCCCGTCTCTACTAAAAATACAAAATTAGCCGGGCATGGTGGCACATGCCTGTAATCCCAGCTACTCAGGAGGCTGAGGCAGGAGGATCACTTTAACCTGGGAGGCGGAGCTTGCAGTGAGCCAAGATCACACCATTGCACTCCAGCCTGAGCAACAAGAGTGAAACTCAGTCTCAAAAAAAAAAAAAAAAAAAAAAAGACGACGACGACGACATGGGTCTTGATTGATACATGCACAGTGGGCCAAGAATATGATGTGGCTACCAAAAAAGTAATTAATTCCATCTTAGGTGGTCTTTATATGCGTGTAGGGGGCAATGCACATGAGCCCATGTGCCCCCGCACCCACTTTTTTTTTTTTTTTTTTTTAAGAGACAAGGTCTCCCTATGTTGCCCAGGCTGGTCTCCAACTCTTGGGCTCAAATTGATCCTCCTGCATCAACCTCTTCAGTAGCTGGGACTACAGATGTGTGCCACCACATCTGGCTTGCCCACTTATTTTTAACCAGTAAAACCAACATACTTTATGAGGACTTGGACAGAAATCAAACCTTTACAGGGAATAGTGGCTTAAAATGAAAGGGTAAGCCAGGTACAGTGCTGTGCACCCACAGTACCAGCTACTAGGGAGGACTGCTTAAGCCTAGGAGTTCATGTCCAGTCTGGGCAACATAGCAAGATCCTGTCTAAAAAAAAAAAAAAAAACCAGTCTGGGCAACATAGCAAGACTCTGTCAAAAAAAAAAAAAAAAAAAAAAAAAAAAAGGAAGAAAGAAGAAATATTTGGCCACATGCGGTGGCTCATGCCTCTAATCCCAGCACTTAGAGAGGCCAAGGCAGGCGGATCACTTGAGCCCAGGAGTTCGAGACCAGCCTGGGCAACATGGCAAAATCCCATCTCCACCAAAAAAAAAAAAAAAAAAAAAAAAAGTAAATATTTAAAAAGAGAAATAAGAATGCTTGAGAGAAAGAAGGCACCACAAAGCAATGCTGGGCTGACATCAAAGGAAAAAAAGTGACTTGTTTTTTGTGGAGTTAAGCAAGAAAACTGAGACTCACAGGTAAAAAATTACAGGTAGATAGGTCAGTTTATCATAGGCCCTTTCTAATGTCCCAAGATGGACTGGAGGAGCTTAAAAATCCCTCTGGACTCAAATTTAATTATTCCAGTTTTCCCCAACTTGATCATCATATGAGGACTTTTCTTTTTACTAGAAATCCTTTCACTTCCATCACTAAAACACAGCCTGTTTTCCTAAACTAATCAATATGACACTACTTTCCTCCAATACTGGATGTATTTAAAGGCTGCAGAAGCACTAATGGTTAAGAGAGCCTATTCATTTTCAGTGCAGAATCCTCTGACCCCAGTAACTACCACTAGGAAATTTAGCCAAGCATCACATAAATATGGCCTATTACAAGATTATTCTCAGCAGTATTGTTTATAGCAGCAAAAAGACTGAAAATTACTAAACACCCATCAGTAACGAACTGGTATCATGTATTACACAGCGTATCTATAAACAAAATTCTATGGCACCCTTGAAAAGAACAAGCATATCCAAGCATGCTGACAGGAAAATCTCCAATATGTACTCTTACTGACAAACTCAAGTGAAGAACTTGCTACCATAAAAAATGAAGATACAGGTATGCACTTTTACACGCTGGCAAGGATGGGTTAGGAAATTGAAAACAATGACTGGGGAAAGGAAGTAGGACAGTAAGGGATGTGGAAAGGGGACTTATTCTTCACTCTACATCCTTTTGTACTTCCTGAATTTGAAAAACTACAAAGCTTTTTAGATAGACAATAACTTAGTCTCGATATATTTAAAACATTATTCAACAAGAGATATGAAATAACTACCTAATTTTAAAAAAAACACAATTTCTTAGAGATATCTAAATAAAACCTTTTAAAAGTCAAATCAACAATTGTAATCCCAGCATTCTGGGAGGCTGAGGTGGGTAGATCATGAGGTCAGGAGTTTGAGACCAGCCTGACTAACATGGTGAAACGCTGTCTTTACTAAAAATACAAAAATTAGCTGGGTGTGGTGGTACACACCTGTAATCCCAGCTGCTCAGGAGGTTGAGGCAGGAGAAACGCTTGAACCTGGGAGGTGGAGGGTGCAGTGAGCCAAGATGGTGCCACTGCACTCCAGCCTGGGAGACAGAGTCTTGCTCTGTCTCCAAAAAAAAAAAAAAAAAAACAAGCCAAATCAATTATTTGGACAATTACCTAACTAAACTGAAGGACAATAGCTCAGAAAGTCCAAGTAATCGTTATGAAGCATGTTGTAAGTCGGCAGAAGAAAGGCTTATGAGGTGGAGCAGGGTCTTGTTCCTCAGAGTCAGACACTGAGGAACAGTCAACATTTTTACTGTTCTGTATGGTGATAAAACACAGTCCCTTTATAACCCTAACTGAACCCTACAAAGCACCACACAGCAATCCTCAACATCCAAGAATGCAGGCTGCTTGGCATTTTCTTACATTCTCTAAGGCACTGCACGTCCCACAACTCAATCCCACAACAGCTTTGTATACAAAGAACACCATGATACATATTAAATAATTTAATTAAAGCATTTTCTGTTACATTCCTAAGTATTACATATTATAGGTAACATTTAAAAAAAAAAACTTCAGCAAGTAGCTTCCATTGAAATCCAAATGAAGAAACAGAGCTATTTCAATCCTGACAAATTATTTCTGAACAGGAAGGGGTGGGAGAATCAGCATCAGTCACCACTTACTGTGTACTTATGCTGCACCAGGCACTTTAACATGCATGATCTCATTTAATTCCCTCAAATGTAGGTAGTCAGTACGACCAACATCTCCATTTACAGCCCAGACAACACGGCCCCAGTTCACAAAGCTAAGAAGAAGCAGGGGCATGATTCTAACCCAGGTCTCTAAGTTTAAAGTCCCTGCTGTTTTCCATTATGTTACAGTGGGTCAAAAAGATCCCCCAAAAGGTAAATTTAGTTAATACATTTTAAATCTGCTTAACAGACCAAAGAGGCAACTGCACACAATGCTCAAACCAGAACTTGAATACCCCTGGGCATACGATGCTTAATCTAGTTTTCAATCTGTTCAAAGGTGACTGTAAACGTCAATGCTTCCAAGTGTCCATCACTTAGTTCTTCTCTACTCTTCCCACATCTGTACATTTACATTTAGATTTTTGGGAAGCCCAGTGGAAATTCCTATCTGTATGGAAATCAATGTTTGCATATGGAGAACCTAGCCATTGTAAGAGCAGTTTTATATACAATTAGATTATTATTGTAATTATTATTTTTATTTTTAAGAGAGTCTCTGAGAGAGAGTCTCGCTCTCGCTCAGGCCGGAGTGCAGTAGTGCGATCTTGGCTCACTGCAACCTCCGCCTCCCAGGTTCAAGCAATTCTTCTGCCTCAGCCTCCCTGTAGCCTGTAGCTGAGACTACAGGCACACGCTGCCACGCCCGGCTAATTTTTTTTTTTTTGTATTTTAGTAGAGACAGGGTTTCACCGTGTTGCCTGGGCTGGTTTCGAACTCCTGAGCTCAGGCAATCCACCTGCCTCGGCCTCCCAAAGTGCTAGGATTACAGGCGTGAGCCACCGCGCCCAGCCAAAATTAGCTTATTATTTTTATAACTTGTTGCAAAATCCTCTTTTTAGGTTAGAGTTTCATTTAATCCTCTTTAAATTATATGCCCACAACACCCAAATTTAAGATGCTTTTTTGTTGTTTCTTTGGAAGACAGGGTCTCACTCTGTTGGCTAAGCTGGAATGCAGTGGCGCAATCATGGCTCACTGCAGCCTTGAATTCCTGAGCTCAAGCTAACCTTCCAAAGCGCTAGGATTACAGGAGTATAAGCCACTGTGCCTGGCCCCATATTTAATACACTTTAAAAGTACATGGTCAAGTTCCTACTAAAAAAGGTTCAAGTGAATGAGAAAGGCAGACTAACGCAGGGACCAGCTGTGTGATCTTGGGATGGCACTTAAACGCTCACTCCCAGTTCCCCTATCAGTAAAACAAGGATAATGAAAATTACCTACAGCATAGTACTACTGTGAGGCTTACAACAACAAGACGTAGATTCTTCAGATGTGCCAGGCCCTGTTGAGTGCTCAATAAATGCCAGCAATTATTACCAGAGAAACCGTAGATCTAACAGAAAAGAATACTCTTATGAATAACGGCAATCTCAAAGTGTATTCCATAAGCCGATAACATCTTTTCTTTGGTCAATTGTTGACAAGGTCTTTTTGCCTTTACCAATTAAAATGTATTTATCTTGGGTGACTGTTACGTGTGTTCACTTTGCAAAAATTTATGAAGCCATACAACACTTATGATGTGTGAACTTTTCTGTAAATATTCTCTTTTCCAATAAAGTTTTAAAGAAACGCATTAGTTTGGGCCCAGAGAGATGCTGCTCTACATTCGAGCCCAGGAACTGTCAAATACATTCAGTGTTTCCTCCAAATACCATTAATCTCACAACGATTCTTTCTCCCCTTTTACCACCACACTATACGCCAGAAATCATCCCATAAATCACGTTAAGTTTTGGAAATAAAAACCACCTGCCACCCCATGCAAGGGCTGATTACATACTTATGTTCTAGGTATAAAACGCCAAAACTAGGAAATTCAGAACGACAGTTAAATTTAAGCAAAAAAAAAAAAAGTTGCCAGAAACCCTTACTTAGTCACTTCAGGAAGCCACTGAACGGTAAGACTGGGCCACTGAAGAGCATGGGTCATAACCAGGTCATACAGAAACGGTGTATTCTTCTTCCAGATTTTATATTCTTCATTGATGACACGCTCCTCCACAGTATCTTCAAACACTGAAATTTGGAGAAAGCCCACACAATTAAGTGGCTGAGATGGATCGAAGTCAGAAATTGGAGGTCACCTCAAGATGGCCACACCTCATGTACTCTTTCCTTTTACCTCTAATTTGGACACGGACAACTAACTGCTCTTCCAGAAGGTGAAGAAAATACTACCAACCACGAAGCCTCTTTTTTTCCGTTGAGATCAATACCCTCTGCGTATACCATGTTGGGTAGTCAATTACACGGACATGGAAATTGTTTACCCTGTTACAGCTGTTCGCACCTGTTCTAAGATGACGACCTGTACGTACAGGGGCTGCGCGACCCACTCGGGAAGACAACTGCACGTGTACCAGAAGCCCACAGGCCTGGTCCCTCCAATCCCCATCAGGGGAGGCCCCAGCTCCCACGACACCCGCCTCGGCAGCCATAGGCCTGAGGGCTCCAGCAACCCCCGGACAAGGGCCGCGACCCCGAGGCGGTCAACGCGCGCGCGTAGAAGGAGCCGCGGCGTTCGCTTCCCGGCGGCGGCGGCCGCCTCCGCCCCGGGGCCGAGGGCGCCGGAGGGAGCGCAGCCGCTGGAGGAGGGAAGAGAAGAGGGGGGCCCAGCCCTCGGCCCCGCGCCCGGCTCCGGAAGTGCTCGGAGCCCTCGGCACGGCGGTCCCGTCCCGCGCAGGCCCCTCGAGGCGCGCGCCCAGCCTCGCGCCCGGCCCCGCCCCCTGCTCCGCACGCCAATTCGCGCCTTTCGCCGGCGCGTGCCGCGGCCTCGCGCGCCCGCCGCCCCCCGCGGCCCCGGCGCGCGCCGCCCCGCAGGGCCTCTTACTCTCTTTACTCGCCATCTTGCGTCGGGTCGTTCGCCCCTCGCCGCCGCCTCGGACTCCCCTCGTTAGCCAAGAGCAGCCCGACCACTGGCGCTCCTGCCTTTCCCAAACGCGTCACACACTCCCCGCGGTCGAAAGCCCGGGCCCAGTCTTGCTGCCTGGGTGCTCCCCAGACGCCGCGTCCTTGTTTCCTGCCTCCTCCCCGCTCGCGGGTACCGAGGTCTGAGGCGCTCTTCTCTCTCTCTCCAAACTTGGAACGAGACTTTTCAACCCGCGCCTCCCAGCCCGCCCAGGCAGCTAAGCGCAGGCGCATCCGCCCTGGGAAAAGTGAGAGGAGGCGGCGAGGCGGGTCTGGGAGCCAACGGCTCCAGCGCCGCGACCAATGACGCGCGGCGGGCGGGTTTCACGCGGCGTTCGGAGGCGGGCTTCTGGGGGTGGGCGGAGCGTGCCGCGGCAGGAAGTTGGCGATGCGCAGGCGCGAGGGCTTGCCCGGCGCTCCCAGGGCCGGCCGCGGTGGCGGATGGGGGCGCAAGGGGGCGGGGCGGATGAGGGCCCGAGGGGGCGGGGCGGGGCGGATGGGGGCGCGCGAGGGTGGGGTGGATGGAGGCGCGGCTGGCCGGCTGAGCGGGGGCCGCGAGCCCCGGGGCGGCTAGCCTTGGGGCCCGCGGGGCGTGGTTGCTTGTAGCGGCAGCGGTGGTGGGGGTGAGAGGGGGGCAGGGAGGCTGCTGCCGCTTAGCCAAGCAAAATCTCAGAGCAAGAGGGGAAAATGGTTCCTGTTCTCGAGAGATTACTGTGCCTTCAAAGTCTCCCTGATAATCACGGACATGCAATTCTCTGCACCCCTGAAATGTTCTCCTGCAGCCGACTGGCCTTTCCTGGGGCCCGGTCGGGCCGAGGTGGGGCTGGTCTCAGAGGGAGGAGAGCTTCTGGAGAGGCCGCGGGCGTTTTTTGCCTGCAAAAGCCGCCGGGCCGCCTTGTTAGGCTAAATGTGCAGCCTGTAGCGGCACAGGCCGCCGGCGGGCCGAAACCGATTTACATTGTTACATTTTAATTTGTTCGATGTTTGGGTCCTTAAGATGATGGTTTGAGGCCTCTTCGTGCTTCAGGGGATTTTGTTCCAGCACTGGCATTCCTTTCGCATCCCAGCCCCGGCCCCTGCTGAGTCATTTTTGTCACCTGCAGGGGTCCCAGGGCGACCCCACCCCAAGCTGGCGGAGCTGGAGAGAGCAGGGCTGAACTGCCCTGGGCCTGCTTACCTGAGCCCTGCTCTGCTCGGGAACTTCGTAGCCCCTGGGGAGTGTATCGGGGGAGGAGAAAGCTGGCTGCAAGGCCAAAAGGGGAATAAAAGAAAATGAGGGCCGGGAGCAGAGGGGACGGAGTTGGGGGAGGCGACCAAGGTGCCTGCGTGCAAAGGGAACCGAAGTGTACGTCCAGCTCCGAGAGAGGCTCCTCTTGCAAAAGCACCCCCGGAACATTTGCTGCCTTGATACCTTTCCAAGTGCCTTCATGCTCAGATGCTATCTTGCAGATGCCGCTGTCATGCCCACTTTTCTGACCGGGACGCAAACCCAGACGTTAGTCAGTGGCAGAACCAGTCACACATTCCCTTCTGTAGATATTTACTGTCTTGTTTCCGATACAATACAGTTCATTATTATAACGCCCTCCCCCTATGCCGGGTCAAAGAATCTTGTTAGTGCCTAAGGCTGAGGGGGTGGCTGGAGAGGGAAAAGAGTTGGAAGGGTGTTTAAGCAATACAGCCCTCATATTCTAGGACGCTGGTTGGCAAGACTTTTTCTAAAAGGACCGAGATAGTAAATATTTTAGGCTTCGGGGGCAACTGCTCGACTCTGTCGCGTTGTAGCGCAAAGCAGCCGTGGAAAATGTGGATACATTTGGCCGTGTTCCAATAAAACTACAGACACTGAAATCGTTTTCAGGGTCACAAAATCTTTTTTTCAACCGCTTGAAAACGGAAAAACCATTCTCAGGTCGAGGGCCATACAAAAACATGTGGTGGGTTAGATTTAGTCGGAGGACTGTAGTTTGCCCACCTTGTTCTAGAATAATTGTACCTTATGGCTCTGCTTCAAAGAGAACCTCGTGTGCAAAACAAGAGGCGGCTTGGGAGATGATTTGTATCCTTTTAATACAGTGTACTGATTTCTGATAAGTAGGCATGATTTCCAAAACCTATTAAAAGAAATGTTTGAAGGACTGAAAGAAAAGAAATCTTCCCAGACGACGTGGCTTTAAAATCTTGATACTGTTGACCTCAGTGAGGGTCAGAGAAGGAAATACGGAACAAATATTTTGGGAGTTTCTGAGAATATTCACACGCTATCATGCATTTAATCCGAAGGTATCATGTACAGCATATTTCATTGGTTTTGCATTTTTGTTGTTGTTAAATTGAATCTGTCAATTCTATTTAATTTTTTTTGGCCTTTTTTCCATCAACTACTTCTTTTTGAATTAAAAAAAAGTGATGTTTTCTCTCTTGTATTGCTTATCTGTTGGGTTTGCCTTTCTCCCCAACCTCTTAGCTCTGGTCCTAATCTTTTCTGGCACTTTTCTGGGGTTGTTCTTTTTGTCTCTTCTGTGCTCAGCTAATAGAGTAAGGCACAAACAGGTGCACACACACAAGAAAGGGATGAATTTTATTTCATTTTTCCAAAAATGCAAATTCTAAATGGACTTCATGATTGAGCTTAGTCACAACTTGAAGTTTGAAAAACACTATACTATGATTTTTTAAATTTATCTTTCCTTTTTCTTTTATTTTCTTTTTTCTTTTTTCTTTTTTTGTTTTTTTGAAAGAGGCTCTCATTCTGTCACCCAGGCTGGAGTGCAGTGGCACGATCACAGCTCACTGCAGCCTCAACCTCCTGGGCTCAGGCGAACCTCACACCTCAGCCTCCCTAGTAGCTGGGACCACAGGCACAGGCCACCATTCCCAGATTTTGTTTTGTTTTGTTTTTAGTAGAGACAGGGTTTCACCGTGTTGCCCAGGCTGGTCTTGAACTCCTGAGCTCAAGAATCTGCCCACCTTGGCCTCTCAAAGTGCTGGGATTACAGGCATGAGCCACCATGCTGGGCCTAGTGTTTAAACCTTTAGCTGTTCCCGACTACCCTTTATAAAATAGCAACATGCCCCCATCCACCCCCACAGGTAATCACCTTCTATTCCCTTTACTCTATTTTCTGTTTTTTCACAGTGCTTATCGCTTATCGCCATCTGACAGATGTTTGTCCACAGGCTTTTTCTTGCACACTGGAATGTAAATTAAAGGGTAGGATTCTTGTTTTGTTGCACCCTCAGCACCTGGACCTGTGCTTACCAGATGAGGAAGCTGAGCCAGAGTGGTGAGGTTTCTTGCCAAGGTGCCATAGCTAGTGAGTGCTGGAGTTGGAATTTGAATTTAATCAGTCTTATATTAAGACAGCAAAAGTGATCCTATGGATAGAATAAACTATTTACTAAAAGGAATCAGAGACATAATACCCAGACATACCTGCAGAGTGATTCCATGTTCATTAGCAACTATGGTTCACTAGGTTGGGGGCAAAAAAGTTTTAGCCATTCAAAAAAATTTTTTGAAGTACCTACTGTGAGCCAAACAGTGTTCTGGAAACTGCAGCTAGCTGGATGAACAAGACATACAGAGATCCTGCTCTTTTATACTCTCCTTTATTGTTTGTTTTCTTATTACAAAAACAAAGCTTGTTACAGAAAGATCTGAAAATTATACAAGCAAAAGAGGAGCATAACGAATACCAATTTTGTTTCTGGCCAAATTGTTTTCATCCAGTCATTATTAGGAGCAGAAGAAAATACACTAAGATATTAATAGCCATTGTCTCTTGATACTAGTATATTGTTATTTTATTCTTCATATATTGCCCTATTTTAACATTTTTTCCGCTGGACGCATAATGCTCATATCAATGGAAAAAACGCATGCATTTTAGAAAAAAAATGTTGGAGTAATACAAATGAAGAGTTGTCTTAATGTGGTAAAATTCTAAGTAATTTAAAATATTGTTTAATGCAGTTGTGTGAGAGGGAGTTGAAGGAAAATTATTATAATAGAAAACACACTGTTCTTTGAACTTGTACTTTGTTTGCATTGACTATTGTGCTATTTTATTAGGTAAAGTGAAGTGACTGTTTTATACTTACAAATGTGTTAATATGTAACCTTTGTGGGGTGTCCCTCTGGACTTCTAAAAGACCAACCTACCCTGTTGCTAGCTGTTGAGGCTCAGCCACTTGAGCTCTGCAATGGGGACAGTGAATAAAGGAAATGACCTAGACCAGAATCACTGAGGCTTAGGCTTAGAATCACTGGGGCGTGGTAAATAAATATTTGTCAAATGAAAAATAATGAACAAGAAACTCCTCTTAGGCTTGTCCCAATCCATAAGCATCAATGAGAAAGCTTTGCATGTAAACCTTTTTTTAATTTTATTTTTAATGGACATCACAATCATATAAATGTATGGGGTACAATGTGATGTTTGATATATGTTTACATTGTGAGATGATTAAATCAAGCTAATTAACAAATTCATCACCTCTCATAGTTAATATTTTTTTGTGGTGAAAGCATTTAAAATATATCTTTCAGCAATTTTGAAATATATAACACATTACTATTTATTATAGTCACCATTCTGTAGAATAGATCACTAAAACTTATTTCTCCTAACTGTAGAATCTTCTTGTAGACATATAGCCCTGAGTGTTTCACTCCAAGCACAATGTTCTTTTATTCAAAGTTTTCATATACAATGCATTCTTATTTACCGCTGAAGACCTCTTCTGAAATTCATTGTAGTGTACGTTTGTTGTAATTTCTGGCCACCATCCATTTTTCCTTCTCCAGGAAACAGCATGCTGGATTTCTTTTGAGTGAACTACTCTTCCTTAATCCATTACAGTTTGGGAGGACTGTCCATCAGGATGTCCAACTCTCCACCAGCTAAAAGGTAGGGCGCCCGACCCCAGTGGGCAACACCCTTCTTGGAATGTGAATTCTATAGATTCATGCTGGTGAAACACCTGGAGGTGCAAGTCCATTGATTCCTGCTTCCTGGATCTCTGGAATGGCTCTGGTTCCTACCCTTTCCAAGTTGGCTCCTTTGATTCTGTGAGCTCCTACGTAGCTTTTCAATTAGCAATAATCGCGCCTCAGATAAACCTCATTGGCTATGATACTGCCACTGCGCAAAGCTCCTATGTAGCTTTTATGGATTTCCTTTTTGCTTAAGTTAGCCTGTGTCCATTTGTTGCCTACCATCAAATAAATCTGATATTTGCACAAACCTACCCCCTTCTCTCTCCAAGTTCTGAATTTAACCACAGATTATCCCGAATAAGGAACATGACCTTTGTAGCTGGAGAGGACACAGACATGATACTAAAAAATTCGCAAAATTGTTCTTGCAATTGTATAAGAAAGCTACAACACTCTGTAAGGCAAAAGCTATGCTAAGTATTTCACATAGAGCTGATTCAATACCGAGAATTGGGTACATATCAGCTACTTCACCTGCTGGCTGGCACTCCCCACAGTCATTGCTCTGACAACTGAAAAGTGTACTACTCGGCTGAGACTCAGATCACCAAGGAAGGTGTGGCTGGTTGGTGCTGACAGCTATGTGGTATGGTGATGCTGGGAAGACTGAAAGAAAGTGGAGGCTGGAGCCATGTGTGTTGGGCATCTGTTGATAGGAGTTGGCAGCAAGAAGACCCTTCTCACCCCTTCCAATCTCCCATCAGAACCTTCCATTGACAGAACCTAACAGGAAGGCAACCAGCAAGGGAGTTTGGGAAAAGCAGTTTGCAGTGCCAGCCCTAGCATCACAAACAAAGTGAAAGGGGGTTAGCTTAGCATTAAGAGGAGGCAGGAAAATAACCACAACAAAACCATGCTTCACTTTTAAGGGGATCAGTAATGGTTTTTGAAAATAGAATTCCCTAGTAAATTGGAAATTTGCAATATAACTGTGGCTGAATGTAAATTACTTCATTATTGTACTATGCTGAAAGACCTAAGGGCACAAATTTCAAATCTGTAACATGTTCTCTGGCCCTCAGTGATGGCATATGGGTATATCAGTCAGAAAATATGCCTTTGAATACATATTTATGAGGTACAGGAGGTACAGCAAGATTGTTTAGTTTGATTATTACAAAGAGGAAACTGACACTGATGTAAAGCTATCATAGCCTTCAAAAGGTCTGTAATTATAAGGTCACTTACAAATTCCTATTGAGAATTGCTTTTCAAAATAAGTTAGAGGAAAAACCAGAGACACTCATTATATTGTTGAAAAAATACTTCACAATCTCTAAAGGGAAATTATACATGCTTCAAATGTACAGATCTATTAAGCCAACAGATTTTATTCAGAAAGTTTGCAAACTTACTGCTCATCTGAGATTAACCGATAGAAGGGGAAATTATTATACTAGTAGAAAACAAAATGTTAGATGAAAATGCATCTGTGAATGTTCACAGCACTTTATTTGTAAAAGCTAAAAACTGAAATCAGACTAGATGTCCTTCAGCCAGTAAATGGTTAAACAAACAAACATATGTATGGTACATACATATCATCAATGTACAAGAAAAAGGAAGAAACTATTGATATACACAATGACTTGGATGAAGCTCCAGGGAATTAGACTGAGTGAAAAAAGTCAATTTCAAAAGGTTACATACTATATAATTCCATTCATATTACATTTTTGAAATAAAAATCAGGACAGATTAGTTGTTCCAGGGAATAGGGATGGGGGGTGGTGTATAGGAAGGTAAGTATGGTTATAAAAGGGCAAAATGAAAAATCCTTGTGCTTGTGTAGTATTGAAACTGTTCAGTATCTTGACTTTGGTGGTAGATACAAGAACCTACAATTTTGGGTGATAAAATTATATAGTACTTTACACACACATGCACACACACACGCACACACGGACAAGTAAAACTGGGAGAATCTAAATCAGATGAGTGGATTATATCAATGTCAATATCCTGATTGAGATATTATACTATTCTTTTGCAAGATGTTACCTTTGTGGGAAACTGGGTGAAGTATACAGGGGATCTCTCTATATTATTTCTTACAACTGTGTGTGAATCTATAATTATCTTAAAAATTACAATTAAAAATTATAAATGGTGCGCAGACCGCATGTTCTCACTCATAGGTGGGAATTGAACAATGAGAACACTCGGACACAGGAAGGGGAGCATTACACACTGGAGCCTGTCGTGGGGTGGGGGGAGGGGAGGGATAGCATTAGGAAATATACCTAATGTAAATGACGAGTTAATGGTGCAGCACACCAACATGGCACATGTATACATATGTAACAAACCTGCACGTTGTGCACATCATGTACCCTAGAACTTTAAGTATAATAAAAAATAAAATAAATAAAAAATAAATGGTGTGCAGAAAAAAATCGAAAAACCTTAATGATGCTTTCAGTACTGTTCCATTTATCAACTGAAATAAAGGCAACAGTTTCTGTATCTGTGGAGTGGTTCTTTAAAACGCTTTAAAATTATAGACAATTTTAAACACAAAAAAGAAAACAGAATAGTGGAATGAACTATCTATGTACATGCCATCCAACTGCAATAGTTATCAGCTCATAGTCAAATGTGTTTCATCTCTCTCCCCAATCCACCCTTCCCATCTCTTATTATTTTGATGCAAATATTACATATCACACTATTTCATCTGCAAGTATTTCTCTATGCATCTCTAAAAGATAAGGACTTTTCAAAAAATTCAAATAACTACAATACATTCTCATATGTAAAAAAGTAGCAATAATTCCTTGGTATCAATATCCAGATAGTATTTACGTTTCCTCCTTGTGTGTGTTTTAGCTTTATGGAGGTATAATTTATGTACAATACACTGCACCCATTTAAAGTATGCAATTCAACGAGTTTTGACAGATATAAACACCCATGAAACCACAACTACAATTAAAAAAAAGAAAAAGAACATTTCAATGACACCCAGAAGTTTCCTTGTGCCCCTTCCTCTATCAATGACCACTGAGCAACTACGAATCTGGCTGCTGCCACCACAGATGAATTTGCAGAGAACGTGATTTTGGAAAAAAACCTACATAAATGGTACATAATTTTATAAAAATTAGAAGGGGGTTTAGAGAATGAAGAAAGATGTGTATATATTTTTGTCTGATATATTTCAATAGTGAGCCCCAAGGCAGAAAGCAAGTTAAATTTTGAATCCTCCAATAGTAGCAGCCCTTACTCAACACTTATTGGGGGCTTACTATGTGCCAGATATTTTGCCTGTATTATCTAATCTGTCTCATGATAACCTTACAATTATTATTAATCATGTTGTTATCATCAACCCCATTGTACAGTTGAGTATACTGAGGCCGAGAGAGGTTAAGTAACTTGCCCATGATCTCACAGCTTGCAACTGAAAATGTTTAGATTAAAAAAAGATCATCTGACTCCAGAGACAATTCCCTTAAACACTTAGCTGTAGTCAGTTTATCAGCAAAAAGAACTGATACAAAAATAACACCTCGAGGTATTGCTAAAAAGTCTTACCTCTCTTTGACAAAGGAGCAAAGGCAATTAATGCACAAAGGACAATCCTTTTAAAAAATGGTGCTGGAATAACTGGACATCCACATGCAAAAAAACAAAAACAAAAAAAACCAAACCAAAACAAAACAAAAACGAAGCTAGACATAGGCCTTACACCTTTCACAAAAATTAACTCAAAATGAATCAGAGGCCTAAATGTAAAATGCAAAACTACAAAACTCCTAAAAGATAATATAAGAGAAAATCTAGATGACTTTCAGATTGGTGATCACTGCTTAGACACAGCACCCAAAGTATGATCTACCAAAAAGAAAAATTGATAAATAGGACTCCATGAAAACTTAAAACTTCTGCTCTGCGAAAGACATTGTTAAGAGAACAAAAAGATAAGCCATAGAGAAAATATTTGCAAAACATTTATCTGATAAGGACTGGTATCCAAAACATACAAGCAGTTCTTAAACACAACCTTAAGAAAACAAACAGCTCAATTTAAAAACGCAAAAGATCTGAACAGACACCTCACCAAAGAAGATCTACAGATGGCAGATAAGCATATGAAAAGATGCTCCACATCATATGCCATTACAGAATTGCAAATTAAAACAAGAAAATACCATTACACACATATTAAAATGGCTAAAATCTACGGAACAGTAAAAAGATCATTGCTTGCCGGAGATTCAGGAGCGGGGAGGCAGGGATGAATAGATGGGATTTTTAGAACAGTAAAACTATTCTGTATGGTACTGTAATGGTGGATACATGTCATTATATCTTTCTCAAAAGCCATATAATGTACAACACAAAGACTGAACCCTAATGTAAACTATGGACTTTGGTTAATAATAATGCATCTATATTGGCTGATCAATTATAACAAATGTGCCATATTAATGCAAAATTAATGTGTGAAATTAAAGTAATAGAGATTAACATGTGTGAATTAACATGGGAAACTGTATTGATGGGAACTGTACTTTCAGCTCAATTATTCTGTAAACCTAAAACTGTTCACAAAAATAGTCTATTAATTTAAAAAGCCTTATCCTCTCTAAGACTCATTTTCCTCATCTCTGAAGTGAGGAGTTGGACTAGATCTCAGAATGAAATGCTGTATTTATTAGAGATAAATTGTTTTTTTAATCCCCTTACATTTCCAAAAGGATTCACTTTATTATTTTTCCTTCTCTCTGCCATGTGGCTTTCAATGATTGCATTGATAGATCAGCCAAGCTGGCATCACTTGGCTGTGGGTGTTCCGGCAAATAGGCTCACACAGAGGAGTCAAAAGTTTTCTTTATCAAGTCTTTTTGGTGATCTTTTAAATAAAACTTTGGGGGAAAACGTGTTTCTCAGGTCTAGCAAATGTTTTCTGTTTCTTAGTTTGAAGGTCATTTTGTGTATTCATCTATAATTTAGCTTCAGCAACCTTGAAAATATGATCATTTCAAGTTATAGTAAATATTCAAATTTTAGGGGGAAATCCCTTCCTTCCTTTCCTTCCTTCCTTCCTTCCTTCCGCCTTGCCTTGCCTTACCTTGCCTTGCCTTGCCTTGCCCTGCCTTGCCCTGCCCTGCCCTGCCCTGCCCTGCCTGGCCTCGCCTCCCCTCGCCTTCCCTTCCCTCGCCTCCCCTCCCCTCCCCTCCCCTCCCCTCCCCTTCCCTTCCCTTCCCTCGCCTCGCCTCGCCTTCCCTCGCCTCGCCTTCCCTCGCCTCGCCTTCCCTCGCCTCGCCTCCCCTCCCCCCCCCCCCCCCCNAGTGAGGATTCAGCTTGATGGCATCTGTGAACAAGACAGTGGCTTTCTGTAGTGCACCATTATCTAGGGCTTCAATGGCAGCCTCGCTTCCTCTCCTCTCGCCTCGCCTCGCCTCCCCTCGCCTCGCCTCCCCTCCCCTCCCCTCCCCTCCCCTCCCCTCCCCTCCCCTCTCTTTGATATAGGATCTCGGTCTGCCACCCAGGCTAGAATGCAACCATGTGACCACAGCTTATTGTAGACTTGACCTCTGGGACACGAGCAATCCTCCCTGGACTCTAGGTAAATGCCACCACGCCTGGCTAATTTTTGCATGTTCTGTAGTGACATGGTCTCACTATATTCCAGGCTGGTCTCAAACTCCTGGGTTTAAGCCATCCTCCCATGTGGGGATCACAGGAGTGAGCCACTGCACCCGGCCAGGAAATCTTAATTATCCTATGATTTTAGTGAAATCCTTTGTTAACCATGCCGTGTAGCCAAATATCACAGTAAGTTAGTCTTTTTTTCTTTTTCTTTTTTTTTTTTGAGACGGAGTCTCGCTCTGTCACCCAGGCTGGAGTGCTGTGGCGGGATCTCAGCTCACTGCAAGCTCCGCCTTCCGGGTTCCCGCCATTCTCCTGACTCAGCCTCCCGAGTAGCCGGGACTACAAGCGCCCGCCACCTCGCCCGGCTAGTTTTTTGTATTTTTTTTTTAGTAGAGACGGAGTTTCACCGTGTTAGCCAGGATGGTCTCGATCTCCTGACCTCGTGATCCGCCCGTCTCGGCCTCCCAAAGTGCTGGGATTACAGGCTTGAGCCACCGCGCCCGGCCGTAAGTTAGTCTTAAATGAACATAAAGATTTATATAGTACTGTAAATTGGTCACATGGACTTTATTGTTTCATCCTGGCATTAAATTAAAAGACATTCAAGAGCATCATGGCCATATAAACTCTGCCATTCTAACTTCTCCTTGCTAAGGGGAGGTACAACATTTATATAAGCCACCATGTCCCATTCTCCCTATTGGCAGCCATAAGCGTTTGGTCATGTTTAATGAGTCAAACTGAGTGAAGAATGAGGTACAAGAGAACTAGATTTTAAAGAATCAGCAACCATCACAATGTATACCATAATGTTATTTAAGTTGTAAATGTATAAACGTGTTGTGGATGATTCCTATTGAATCATTTATTTTATTTCATTTATTTTTTGTGAGACGGAATCTCATTCTGTTGCCCAGGCTTCCCAGGTTCAAGTGATTCTCCTGCCCCAGCCTCCCAAGTAGCTGGAACTATAGGCACCTGCCACCACGGCTGGCGTTTTTTGTTTGTTTGTTTGTTTGTTTGTTTTGAGATGGAGTCTCACTCTGTAGCCCAGGCTAGAGTGCAGTGGAATGATCTCGGCTCACTGCAACCTCCACCTCCCGGGTTCAAGTGATTCTCCTGTCTCAGCCTCCCGAGTAGCTGGGACTACAGGCGTGTGCCACCACACCCTGCTATTTTTTTTGTATGTTTAGTAGAGACGGGGATTCACCATGTTAGCCAGGATGGTATCGATCTCCTGACCTCGTGATCCGCCCGCCTCAGCCTCCCGAAGTGCTGGGATTACAGGCGTAAGCCACCACGCCCGGCCTAATTTTTGTATTTTTGGTAGATACAGGATTTCACCATGTTGGCCAGGCTGGTCTCGAACTCCTGACCTCAAGTGATCCACCCGCTTCAGCCTCCCAAAGTGCTGGGATTACAGGCGTGAGCCATTACACCAGTCTGCATGTTATCATTTAATTCCTAAGGAGTCAGGGTAATTTGAGTTGATGGACCTTAAGTTTATATTAAATAGTATTTTGTTGTTCTGGGGGTAACTTAAATTGACATTAAATAGGTGTTGTTTTTCTGGGGGTAACTGTTAACACTAAGTACTTTTGCTTATGTTATATTAATTATTCTTTTCTAGTCAAGAAAGAAGAGACTTGTCCCACCCGCTACTTTACTAACATTATAGAAAGGAATGTTATATATATTTAGATTGCTTACAGCAGTGGCTTTTACATTTTTCTTGGCTGTAACCTATAGTTACGCATATATTTTTCATCTATCTGTCTATCTCATCTGTCTATCTGATACTGAAACAATTTTTTCAAAAAATAGTACTTATTTTTGTTATGTATAATATACTCTGATATGATCTGTTTTGTTCTATTTCATTTTAAAAAGTGCTGCTCGTGACCCTCTAATTTGATTCCATGAATGGGCCAAGACCAGCAGCTCGAAAAATGTGGCTTGGAGAGCTCCAGATAAAATGTGCAGTGAATAGACCAAATTATCACATGTAATGATAAAAATGCACTAAAAGAAGGTTTTTACCACTTCACTTCTGAATAAATGTAAAAATTTAAAACTAACATACCATACACTATTTCTGGGGAGTAGGATTGAGAGATAAATCCTTTTAATTTTAGCTTCAAAATTGTTTGAAAAAATAATTTTCATATAGAACTTTTATAGTAAAAAAAAAAATCTAACATGATATAGTTATTTACCCCAACGAGCTGATGTTGTACTTTCTAAAAGTAATGTTTTATAAAAAATAGTAAAAAATTGGGCGTAACAGGAACGTGGAATTATAGGGTATTAGTTGCATAAATTGTAGATTATTCATGGGATGTACTATGGAATCATCATAAATGATTATGTAAGGTCTAGCTCAGTGGTTCTCAACCAGGGGTAATTTTGCCTCCCAGGGGCCATTTGCCAATGTCTGGAGACATTTTTGGTTGTCATAACTGGGAGGGGGAATACTCCTGGAGTCTAGTGGGTAGAGGCCAGGAATGCTGCTAAACATCTTCCAATGTACAAGACAGTCCCCCCACGACAAAGAATAATCCCCAGATATCAATAATGCTGACACCAAGAAACTCTAGTCTAGCTAAAAGCCTATATCTATATTTACCTCATTTTGTAAAGCTGTAAGTAATCTTTTTTTGTACATGTATCCCACCCAGAAAAAAAAGAAGCTTTCTACCTAGGAAACCAGACCACCTGGTTTCTTGTAATTATTTAATAAATATTTGTTGAATTATTACATAAGAAAGAAGATGAACTCTGTAATTACTGAAATGGAAAGATGTCCACAATATATTTAACTGAAAAGCAAGCAGGTTATAAACAGTATAAGTGATCTACAGATTTAACGCAATCCCTAACTCAGTTAAATTTTGTGCAGAAATTGATAAGCTGATCCTCAAATTCATATGAAAAGTCAGGGGATCTGGAAAAGCCAAAACAACCTTGAACAAAGTTGGAGGACTCACACTTCCCTAGATCAAGACTTACTACAAGCTACAGTAATCAAGACAGTGTGGTACTGGTGTAAGGATACACATATATATTAATGGGATTCCATCAGTTGACAAATGGGTAAATAAAATGCATTATGTCTATACAATGAAATACTACTTGGCAATAAAAAGAAATGAAGTCCTGATACATGCTACAACATGGATAAACCTTGAAAACATCATACTAAGTGAAAGAAGCCAGACACAAAAAACACATATTGTATGGTTCCTTTATTTATTTATTTGTTTATTTATTTATGAGACGGAGTCTGGCTCTGTTGCCCAGGCTGGAGTGCAGTGGTATAATCTCGGCTCACTGCAACCTCTGCCTCCCGGGTTTAAGCAATTCCCCTGCCTCGGCCTCCCGTGCAGCTGGTTTTACAGGCGTGTGCCATCACACCCGGCTAATTTTTTTTTGTATTTTTAGTACAGTTTCACCATGTTGGTCAGGATGGTCTTGAACTCCTGGCCTCAAGTGATCCGCCCACCTCGGCCTCCCAAAGTACTGGGATAACAGGCGTGAGCCACCTCGCCCGACCGTATGGTTCCATTTATATGAAATGGCCATAAAGACACAAAATAGATTAGTGATTACCTAACGTTGGAAGGTTTGGGGGAAAATGAGGAGTGATTGCTAATTTGTCTGCTTTCTTTTAGGAGGTATGAAAATGTTCTGTAATTAGTTTGTGAATGTACTAAAAACTAGTCACTTGTATGCTTTAATTGGGTGAATTGTATAGTATGTGATTTCATCTCAATAAAGCTAATTTTTTAAAAAAGAAGAGCCAACACGATGTGTCTCTGTGCCCCAGAATGTAGCGGGCTCAGATAAATGTGGAACATTAGCGGGTCAGTGTGTACCTGGTTTCCAAAAACATTCTTTGTGAAACTCTTGATTGATGAGTTGCAGCTGCACGAGAAGGGATGTGACTTGGCACTTGCTCCCAAACAGGGACAATGCACCGAACACAGTGTACACACGTAGGTGCCCATTTGAAGGGGTAGCTGTTCTGAGTTGAAGAACTGCGCCGGGTTCAACCCAATTCTTGTACTGTGCATGTCCTGCGTGGGGGAGGGACCCGGAAACTGTGCCAGACCTCAGGAGGCAGCTGCTGTTTGGCCACGTGCATTGCTCACTGAATATCTCTTAAAAATAAGTAAACCAGTGTAGGGAGAAATGCCATTATGTGTAGTATAACCGTATATTTAGCTGTATTAGTGATTTTATCTGGGTGACAGGATTTTGAGTGATCTTTATTTTCTTTGTATTTCTCTGTGTTTACTATTTTGTGTGTGTGTGGAAATATTAATATACTAATGTCTTCAGAAAAAAATCTGTACAAAGAGGTTTAGCTCTCCGCCCGCCCCGCCCCTCCCCAGCACCAGGGGTGTCACTGGTGAGGCTGAAATCCCAGGCAGAAGTCAGCGGCCGCCCAGGTCCCTCATGTTTTTTGCATCCTGTGGCGAGGGTGCTTGGGGACCCGCAGAACTCAGGCGGGGACTGCTTCACGGGAAGCCCCACCCCGCCGCCACGGTTTTTCATTTCTAATGCGCAAGCGTGAGAACAGCCTTGCATGGGTGGTAGGTCGGGCATAAACTCTTGGGCTCAGGCTCCAGGCAGGCTAAGCTCTGGTGCCAGCTGTGTGGGGGAGTGCCCGGAAGGGCCCGGTGCCCGTCACCCAGAAACAGGAGTCCCCTTCATCCAGTGGGAAGTGGAGTCTCAGTCTAGTCCTCCCAGTCCCCACAGGGGGAGCCACAGGTTCCAGCTTGTTTGTTGCCAGGTGCCACTGAGAGAGCGCCTGGGATCATTCATCGAATAATCCTGCCTGTCTCTCCTCACTTTTAAACAGCCATATAGTACCATCCTTTGTTTAAACAGAGAATGTCTTTATCCCACAAGGGTAGGTAGTCCAGGAAATACTGAGATACAGGAATAATAGGATTACGTGATCAAACCTTCTCAAACAGATTTTTCTTAGTAGTCTCTAGAGCATTCAAAATACATATTCTATTTTATGTCGCCTTTCTTTCTAGTGGTCAGATTAATGAAGATTTCTAAGCTACCTACCCCTTTTATAAATGTGCCGCTTCATCTGCTAAACGCATACTAGTTTCCACCTCTAGCCACGGGAGGGCGCACGAATCAAGTGACGTTTGGTATAACATGTTTTGGGACCTCCTTGCTTGGGTTGAGGAAAAAAACAGGGGCATCGTGGTCCTCTCATGAATGTAGAGCAGCGCTATCCAATGGAACTTTCTGCAATGATGGAAATGTCCAATATCTGTGTTGTCCAGCACGGCAGCCACTAGCCACAAGTGGATATGTAGCTAAAATGACTGAAGAAATGAAAATTTAATTTTAGTTCGTTTAACTATACATTTATTTTTATTTTTACTTTATTTTATTTTATTTTATTTTATTTTATTTTTTTGAGACCGGGTCTTGCTCCGTCATCCAGGCTGGAGTGCAGTGGCGAAAACACGGCTCACTGCAACCTCAACCTCCTCGGCTCAAGTAATTCTCCCACCTCAGCCTCCCAAGTAACTGGGACTACAGGCCTGAGCCACTGTGCATGGACAATTTTAAATATTTTTATAGAGACAGAGTCTCCCTTGTGTTTCTCAGGCTGATCTCACACTCCCACCTCGGCCTCCCAAAGCACTGGGATTACAAGCGTGAGCCAACACACCTGGCTAATTAAAAATTTAAATAGTCACACTTGGCTACTGGCTACTACTATATTGGAGAAGAGTATTAGACTGTATAGGAATATTGATTTTTCTGAATGACTTTACAAAGTTGGCATTTAAACGATTTTGAATCTAACAACAATACCTTAAGGGTGAAGAAAACTAACATTGGTGTTCCCACCATTGACCAGCTTCTGTGTCAGGCAGACTTACATTTCCATCTCATTTAACCTTTGCTATGCCCCTCAGTGAAGGATATTAGTATGCCCATTTGATGAAGATGCAGCAGACCCAGAGAGATGAAGTAACTGGTTCAAAGTCATCAAGAAAGTCACTGAGCTAGATAAATGCATCTAACATTCATTGAGAACTTACAATATGCCAATAAATATTTCAGCAAGACACTGTTACAGACACTGGAAATTTATAATAGAAACCAATGTTAGGCTGGGCACAGTGGCTCACGCCTGTAATCCCAGCACTCTGGGAGGCCGAGGTGGGCGGATCACCTGAGGTCAGGAGTTCAAGACCAGCCTGGCCAACATAATGAAATCCTGTCTCTACTAAAAAAACCCCAAAAAACAAAAAAAACCCCCAGAAATTAGCCGGGCATGGTGGCGGGTGCCTGTAATCCCAGCTTCTAGGGAGGCTGAGGCAGGAGAATCACTTGAACTCGGGAGGCAGAGGTTGCAGTGAGCAGAGATCACACCACTGCACTCCAGCCTGGTAGGCAGAGTGAGACTCCGTCTCAAAAACAAAACAAAACAAAACAAAACAAAACAAAACCAGAAATAAAGAAACCAATGCTAGATATGGGGACCTTTTTAGCAGATGCTGTCATTTTGTCATATACAGCATTTTCTGATTTATCAGAGGACAATCCATACATTTTAGCACATTGTATTCTCAGAGGTAAAAGGTACTTCCACACTAGCCCCTTATCGCTGTCTCTGATGTATGAAATTCTCTAATCACTGTGAGCTCTGATCAAGGCAGGGAGATAATTGCATTTCATTTCCAACTCTGTCACTAACTAGGCCTATCCCCTTAAGTAGATGGTTTGCTCTTCCGGATCTACAATTTCCTCGTTTCTCAAACAATGTTTTTAGCCCAGGAGAGATCCAAAGGTTATTTCATATTTCACTGATTATGAAACTCATTCTCTTTTTCTCCCACATTTTAACATCTCTGAATTCACATTTCATCTGAAACATGTCAAAGTATAGTTGGCAACATTTTTTTCTTAGTTTTATATATAAAATAATAGTGTGTCTTATAATCATGACACCTTAAACTAGATGAAATATGATCTGTGTAATTTAATAACGTCATTGAAAATATGTATCTTCATATTTATTTTAATATATCTTCAAAGTCCCCCAGAAACAAAGACAATGACCTTTTATTGTGATTCTAAATCCAATTTAGAATATTAAATTACATATGCTATAATCAGAGCTTCCCCAAGTAACCATGCAACACACAAACTCAAAAATCTCCACTGCAGGCCGGGTGTGGTGGCTCACATTTGTAATCCCAGCACTGTGGGAGGCCAAGGTGGGCAGACCATTTGAGGCCAGGAGTTCCAGACCAGGCGGGCCAACATGGAGAAACCCATATCTACTACAAATACAGAAATTTGCTAGGCGTGGTAGCGTGCACCTGTGATCCCAGCTATTCGGGAGGCTGAGACAGGAGAATCACCCGAACCTGGGAAGCAGAGGTTATAGTGAGCCAAGATTGCACCACTGCTCTCCAGCCTGGGCGACAGAGGAAGACTCTGTCTCAAAACAACAACAACAACAACAACAACGAAAAACTTCACTGCAGTGTGCTCCCATGTAGAATGGAAGATCAGCAGGATTCATCTTAGGCAAAGTTGGGGGATGGGTACAATTTTGTTTCTCTTGAGTTTCCCATCCTTTTCCTTTATTTTTCTCCTTCAGGTACTCAAAGCTTTTAAGCAACTTCTCTGTGATGCCTTCTACCTTTTCTTCCCTCCCTAACCCCCATCTCTATCAGCTACACTTGAGAGTAAATTCATTCCAGGGATATTTTCTCATGAAGATTTATGACCAAGGGAATCACCTGGTATTATACCAGTGATGTGTTGTTATATGTTTAACAGCTGGCTCTCTGGTGGCGGGGGAAGGCCTGATTTGCAGCACTTGCCAATTTCTGTGGTATAAATACTCCTGCAGTGGCTGATTTCAAGCTACCGATCTGACGTTAGTCACCTCGTAAAATTCCTGAAAACTTCACAATGAGCTCTCATGAGCCAATATGATCCTTCTCCAACACATCACTGCTTGGTACAGATCTGATTATTCCATTCTTCTGCCAGAATCCTGTGATGGTTGCTGATTGGCTCCAGAGTGGATTCCAGTTTCTCCAGCTTGATATTTAAGAGGAGAAGATGATCTCATGGGTGCTGAAGCTTATGCAGTTTGGGGGCCCTCTTTAAGAGCAGTAATACAAACTTCATAGTATAACATTAGATACAAAAGTGAATAATTATTTGGAATGAGAAATCACGACACATTACAAATGTTAAAGAGCTGACAAATACCAGAAGCATCACAAAATCTGGAAAAATCACATAATATGCTTGGAAGAACTTTCCCCAGACTTGCTTCTGGCTTTGTGTGTTTGAAGCCTTATTATTATTATTATTATTTTTGAGACAGAGTCTCGCTCTGCCGCTCAGACTGGAGTGCAGAGGCACGATCTCAGCTCACTGCAACCTCCGCCTCCCAGGTTCAAGTGGTTCCTCTGCCTCAGCCTCTTGAATAGCTGGGATTACGGAAGCACGCCACCAAGCCTGGCTAATTTTTGTAGTTTTAGTAAAGACGGGGTTTCACCATGTTGGCCAGGCTGGTTTCAAACTCCTGACCTCAGGTGATCTGCCCGCCTCAGCCTTCCAAAGTGCTGGGATTACAGGCATGAGCCACTGCACCTGACCATAAGCCTTGTTTTTTGTCCACTACCCACATCTGGTGCCAGGTGCCCTCGGACATGATCATATTGTGATATGTCCTCTGGCAGTGGGGTGTAGGAGCATTCCTGAGAGCTATTCCTTATTTGGATGGCTAATGCATGACTTAACCATTCATGGAAATGACCGTCAAACATGTATGTTTCTCTAAACCCTAGCCAAATATATCTCCAACTCAACTTCCCCTAGCTAGATCCCCAAAATGCCTGTAGCCACTCTAATGTCACTGAGCATAGTGGGAAGTGTATCAGTCAGGGATCGATCTGACAAGCAGAACTGCCAGAGATCTAAAATAAGGGATTCATTATAGGGATTCGATCCTATGCCACTGTGGGGTCCAGGGGAAGAATATGTGTAAGCTGTCACCTCCGTGTTTATTGTTGAGCCTGAAGTTGCTGTAGATCAGCCAGGCCGGCATTTAGGAAGGAGAACTACATGTGGATAACAATTGGAATGCTTGGGGACAAACTGGAACACGTGTCCAACCTCTCACCACCTCTTGTCATGGTGTCGTGTGTGGCCTGCACGATAAGCTGGTACTCTTTGCCATGGAACTACACATGCATTTGACCCAGGCTTTGAAGTCGCTGAAGGAGCTGCCCAGTGTTGCCTAAGTGAGGGATCAGATCAGTGACACTGCCTGCAAGCTGCCACAGTGCTACACCCCCAGACTAACCTTCAGAGCTTCAAAAATATGGCCGCTGGTGTACATCTACCCTCCGCATCGCCTACAGAATGTCTCTAGTGGCCAGTGCTAACCTGGAATCACATAGAGCTGAGAACTCTGGGAAAAAGCTCCAGCTTAGCACCATGCTCTGTGCATATATTGAGATGGAGGGGAAGTTGGAATGGAGACAGTGTTTCTAACTGATTGCAGCTTAAGCATTTTACTTTTACAAATTTATTTTATTTTATTTTTGAGACAGGGTCTCACTCTGTCTCCCAGGCTGGAATGCAGCGGTGCAAGCTCGCCTTACTGCAGCCTCAATCTCCTGAGCTCAGCAATGCTCCCGCTTCAGCCTCCCAAGTAGGTGGGACTACAGGTGCGTGCCACCATGCCCAGCTAATTTTTGTATTATTTATAGTGATGGAGTTTCACTATGTTGCTCAGGCTGGTTTCGAACACCTAGGCTCAAGTGAGCCTCCAGCCTTGGCCTCCCATAGTGCTGGGATTACAGGCATGAGCTACCGAACCTAGCCTACTTTTGCAAATTTAAACACATGGCCATGTGCATGTGCACATTGCTAGGACCTTTCCTTAAGCTTCATTATCTTCATGGTAAATCCATTGTGTTAGACAACCAATAAAATCTAGTTCCAACCTACCTCTCAACCTTATCTGATCTCCCTTTCCTTCGTTTTCTCTCTCTATCTCTCTCTGTCTCAGTCTCTCTCTCTCACACACACACACACTCACACACACACACACACACAAAGACACACACAAAGACACACACATTTACTGAGCTCTTATGCACCAGGCATGTTCTAGGCGCTGGGAATCCAGAAGTGAGCAAGACACAAAACTTCCTCGCCTTGTGGAGTTTGCATTCTAGTGGGATGTCAAAGACGAAGCAAAGAACCCCATTTGTCTGTTGGCTGATTATAAGTGCCCTGGAGAAAAGTAAAGCAAAGAAGGGAGGTAGGGAGGTAGCAGGGAGGATTTTGTGGGGGTTGGTCAGAGAAGGTCTTGCTGAGAAGGTTGAGCAGAAATCTGAAGGAGGAGAGGGAGGGAGCCACGTAGCTATCTGGGGACACAATGTCCCAGGCCCAGGGAGATAGCGCAAAGTCCCCGAGGCAGGGGAGGCGAGGCGAGGTGGGTGGGCTTGTTCTATTCTTGCAGGACTGGAGCAGAGCAGGTCTGCACTGCAAGGTCATTGAGCTATGGCAATCAGTGGGCGAAGAGGTCCCCAACGTGGGTGTGGGTGGCTCAGGCAGGACCCTGTGAGCCATTAGCCTTTCTTTCCAAGTGCAACTTCGAATTTTAAAGGATCACTTGGCTTTCTATGCTGAGAGAGACTGTAGGGAGACAAGGACGGACTTAGGGGCCCCAGTTACGAGGCCTTCACGGTCATCCCAACCACTACTCTCTGCTCCGAGTTTGCCCAGCAGATCCTGCCCTGTCCTGCTTGCTTTGCTTTTGTTATTTGATCCCCACCCACCTGGATTGCTCTTCCTGCTTTCTCTTTTCTTCTCATTTATGCCAAATTTGATGCCTTGATTTGATTTAAATTTCCTGTTAAAATTTTGATAGTATAATTTTATTTTTGCAAGATTTCCTCCTAAACGTGATAAGAGACGGTAGGTGAACAGATTATGTGACAAGGTGTCTTTAAAAAGGGAGACTAGGATCTCCCCATCAGGTCCTGGAGTACTGCTTACATCCCTAAGCCTCACTCACCTCAGCCTAGTCTGGACCCTGCAGGTAGATCCCCACAGATGACATCACAAAGGGAAATTAGTAACCTTATCATGATCACCTGACAGACACTAGACAGCGTCTTAGCCAAGTGATCAAAGCAAACATCACCAGCAATGGGGCAAGTTGACGTCATGAACTTTCTGATGTGGTTCCCCGAGAAGAACACATCATCTCTTATGTGGTATCCCCATCCAAAAATGTATAACTCGGCCGGGCGCAGTGGCTCATGCCTGTAATCCCAGCACTTTGGGAGCCGAGGTGGGCAGATCACTTGAGGTCAGGAGTTCCAGACCAGACTGACCAACATGATGAAACCCTGTCTCTTCTAAAAATACAAAAAATTAGCCAGGCGTGGGTGTGGGTGCCTGTAATCCCAGCTACTGGAGAGGCTGAGGCACGAGAATTGCTTGAGCCCGGGAGCAGAGGTTGTATTCAGCCGTTATTGTGCCATTGCACTCCAGCCTGGGCGACAGAGGGAGGCGAGACTCTGCCTAAAAAAAAAAATGTGCCAGCCTGGCCAACATGGCGAAAACCTGTCTCTACTAAAAGTACAAACATTAGCTGGGCGTGGTGGCGGGTGCCTGTAATCCCAGCTACTCAGGAGGCTGAGGCAGGATAATCGCTTGAACCTGGGAGGCGGCGTTTGCAGTGAGCCAAAATCGTGCCACTGCACTCCAGCCTAAGCGACGGAGCGAGACTCTGTCTTAAAAAAAAAAAAAAAAAAGGGTAGGTCAATCTACTCTTGAGAAAACATCACGCAAACCCAGGCTGAAGGATTTTCTGCAACATATTAACAGAACCTTTTCAGATGAAAGGAGATCAAAGAGCCATGACATGATATATGCCATGTGTATTTGTGGATTAGATCCCGGACTGGGAGAAAGTGCTAGAAAGGACATTATGGATATAATTAAAAATTTTGAATATGAGCTGTAGATTGGATAATAGTGTTATCGCACCATTAAATTTCCAAATTCTTGTGATTGAACTGTGATTATGTCAGAGAATGTTCTTGTTTTTGGGACGTACACTCTGAAGTATTTAGGGGGTAAAGGGACTTGATAAACTTACTCTCTTATAAATCAAAACTGTAGCTATCTACATTCGTCTATCATCTGTCTATCTAGAGAATGGTAAAATGTTAACAATTGATAAGTTTGGGTGAAGGGGGTATATGGAAATTCTTTGTACTATTCTTGCAACTTTTCTGCAAGTTTGAAATTATTTCACAATAAAAACTTCTTCCAAAAAGTGACTACAATTTTAAAATTCTAGATGAAGGGACTGGAGATTAGAATCTTTCTTTATAACAGGCATCTCCTTTGGTTCTGAAATAACCATGAGTGTTATCAAATAATCATCTTTCTGCAACAACAGAAAGGTTCAATCATTAATTTTTTGATAGCTTTGAACTTGCAGTTTTCATTTGCATCTTAAGTCCATTAGTTCTGTTGAAGTGGGTAATTAATAAGGTTCAAAAAAATTTAAATGTCTAACCAACCTGTTCATCTTTAATTGTTTGAGAAGACTAAAATGCTCAAGGAAAAATTACTTTATGTAAAAATAGCATGTTATTAATAAGTGAAGTAACTCCGTATATAGGCCCACATTTTTTTTCTTTTAAAAAATATGTTATGTATTTATTTATTTATTTAAGCTATCTCCTACCAAAAGGAATATTTACTTTTAAAACTAGAGATGGCAGTCTCACTATGTTGCCCAGGTTGCTCTCGAACTCCTGGGCTCAAGTGATCTTCCCGCCTCGGCCTCCCAAAGTGCTGGGATTACAGTGGTGAACCACCACACCCAGCTGAGGCACACATTGCATGCTTTATTTATTTATTTTAACACCACTAGAATTTAGAATAGGACTTTGAATACAATAATAGTCTGTCAATTCTCAACCTTGGCTACCCATTGGAATTACCTGAGGAATTTTAAAAAATGCTGATGCTTGAGTCTTCCCCCCAGATTTTGACATAATTAGCCTGCTGTGCAGTGTGAGATGTTTAAAAGCACCCCGGATGAGCACACTGCAGTGGAGATCTTTCTTTCTTTCTTTCTTTCTTTCTTTCTTTCTTTCTTTCTTTCTTTCTTTCTTTCTTTCTTTCTTTCTTTCTTTCTTTCTTTCAGACAGAGTCTCGATCTGTCACCTAGGCTGGAGTGCAGTGGTGAGGTCTCGGCTCACTGCAACCTCTGCCTCCCAGACTCAAGTGATCCTCCTGCATCAGCCTCCTGAGTAGCTGGGACTACAGGTGCGTGTCACCACACCCGGCTAATTTTTGTATCTTTAGTAGAGATGGGGTTTCACTCTGTTGGCCAGGCTCGTCTCGAACTCCTGACCTCAAGCGATCTGCCCACCTTGGCCTCCCAAAGTGCTGGGATTACAGGTGTGAGCCACTGTGCCCAGCGTAGTACATGACTTTTGCACATGCTCTTCTCTTGTCTCTTTGCCTGAATAGCTATTTATGTGTCCTTCAAATACCTGTCCAAGTGTCACTTCTTCAGGGAAGTCTTCTCTGACCTTTGACCTTCCTGACCATGTCACATACCCTATTAAAAACTCTCATGGATTAGCTGGGTGTGGTGGCATATGCCTGTACTCCTAGCTGCTTGGGAGGCTTAGGTGAGAGGATCACTTGAGCCTGGGAGCTGGAGGCTGCAGTAGAGCCATGATCACATCACTGCACTCTAGCCTGGATGACAGAGCAAGACGCTGTCTAAAAATATTATATATATATATATATATATGTGTGTATATATATATATATGTGTGTGTGTATATATATATATATGTATATATATATATATAAATTGCCGAGCCTGGTGGCTCATGCCTGTAATCCCAGCACTTTGGGAGGCCAAGGCGGGCGGATCACCTGAGGTCAGGAGTTCAAGACCAGCCTGGCTGACATGGCGAAACCCCGTTTCTACTAAAAATACAAAAATTAGCCGGGCATGGTGGCACGTGTCTGTAATCCCAGCTCCTCGGGAGGTTGAGGCAGGAGAAGCGCTTGAACCCGGGAGGCAGAGGTTGCAGTGAGCCGAGATCGTGCCACTGCACTCCAGCCTGGGTGACAAAGGGAGACTCTACCTCAAAAAAAATATATATAAAATAAATAAATAAATAAATAGCTCTCACAGAGCATGTGTTTGTGTGACTGTTCAAGAAATATCTGGCTTCCCTGAAGCTCCGTGAAGGACAGGACTTTAATTTAGGTCATAATTCTCTCCCCTGTTCCTGACTGTGTCTTGCATAATAATATGTTAAATTTCATTAATTTAACATATTAAATTAGGCCTGCTTCACCAGGATGATCCATGTCATGAGCCTCAACTGTTTTGCTGCTGAGTTTACTAAAATTGCATTTAGGATTTAGCATTTGTATATAAGTGACAGTGGCTGGGAATTTTCATTTTTTAGGCCTATATCTGCCATGGGTCAGTCAGGAAACAGAAACCACATCAGTCACTTAAACAAAAATTAATATAAAGGATCTTGATCTAGGAAAGACTCAAAAGAGAACTCTAGGGTAGCAAAGGAAGGCTGAGTGAGCAAAGGAAGAGGCTGGAATTATTAAAACTTAGAAACATCGAGGAAGGGACTGGGACCCAGACCTCAGGGGGAGAGCGCGCCATCCCCTGCTGCAAGGAACTGCTGCAGTCAAGATGTAGGAAGCAGATGGGGAGCAGCAAGTCTATTTTCCCTTCCCCCCGACTTACAGTCTCTATCTAGCTCCCCCTACTGGCAGAGCCTAGCAGAGAGCAGCTGGCAAAGCAGAAATGTTATGCAGAGTCCCAGCCCTGGCAAGGACCAGTTTGGAACTGGGAGACTAACGTACTGTCTGGCACAAGGTCTTAGAAAAATAATCTTTTCCTACATGTACCATAGATTGTTACAATTTATATAATCCCAATTTCTCCCCTTATTAGGTGTGTATTTTTTGGATGAGTTTTTAAAATTTCTACTCTCTGTTTACTCATCTACAATAAAAGAGCAATAATCCTGTACCTATCTCATAGTGTTATTATTTGCAAGTTTCAAATAAATTATCTGAGAAACACAGCAGTTTTGGGTGCTTTCACTTTTGGAAGGTCTTTTACAGATTGTTCTCCACTGTCATTAGTGCTTAATTTGTTGTTGCATCAACTTAAGTCACATTTATTATTTTTATAAAGAACCATCATGTGTTTACCTTATCCAGAGTCAAGAAGACTAAGCCCACCTCAAAGTTAACATGTCTAGAGTTGAATTCTTAATCCCTGTGCACAACCTTTACCTTATTTCCCTGCACAGTTGTCCTTATCTCAGTAAAGGGCAATGTCAACCAACTCATTATTCAACCAGAAACCTTGGAGTCATGCTTGATTTTTTAAAAAAAGTTTATTTATGTACGTATTTATTTATTTTAATTTTATTTTTTTTGAGATGAAGTCTCTTGCTTTTGTCACCCAAGCTGGAGTGCAATGGTGCAATCTCCGCTCACAGCAACCTCCATCTCCAGAGTTCAAGCGATTCTCCTGCCTCAGCCTCCTGAGTAGCTGGGATTACAAGTGTCCGCCACCACACCTGGATAATTTCTGTGTTTTTTTTTTTTTTTTTTTTTTTTTTGAGACGGAGTCTCGCTCTGTAGCCCAGGCTGGAGTGCAGTGGCCGGATCTCAGCTCACTGCAAGCTCCACCTCCCGGGCTTACGCCATTCTCCTGCCTCAGCCTCCCGAGTAGCTGGGACTACAGGCGCCTGCCACCTCGCCTGGCTAGTTTTTTGTATTTTTTTTTTAGTAGAGACAGGGTTTCACCGTGTTAGCCACGATGGTCTCGATCTCCTGACCTCGTGATCCGCCCTTCTCGGCCTCCCAAAGTGCTGGGATTACAGGCTTGAGCCACCGCGCCCGGCCAATTTCTGTGTTTTTTTAGTAGAGACGAGGTTTCACCATGTTGGCCTGGCTGGTCTCGAACTCCTGACCTCAGGCCATCCACCCACCTCAGCCTCCCAAAGTGCTGGAATTACAGGTGTGAGCCACCAAGCCCGGCCAAAAAGTTTATTTTTTAATGATTATGCATGTTGTGAGTCATCAGCCATCCAATTATAAGTGCCTGTTTCATCGAAGTCCTTCAGAATGATTTCTTAAAATTTAAATCACAAATGGCAGTATAACTTTTCTTTCTTTTTCTTTTTTTTTTGAGACAGAATCTTGCACTGTCACCTGGGCTAGAGTTCAGTGTCACCATCTCAGCTCACTGCAACCTCCACCTCCCAGGTTCAAGCGATTCTGCTTGCCTCAGCCTCCCAAGTAGGTGGGATTACAGGCACCCACCACCATGCCCGGCTAATTTTTTTTGTATTTTCAGTAGAGACAGGATTTCACTATTTTGGCCAGGCTGGTCTCGAACTCCTGACCTTGTGATCTGCCCACCTCAGTCTCCCAAAGTGCTGGGATTACAGGCATGAGTCACTGCGCCTGACCAATATTTCTTTCTAGAATAGTCTTTACATTTCTTTCTTTTTCTTTTTTTGCCATTTTGATCTAGAGGTGTTTAGTGATTTTTTAACTGTTAAAGACACAAACAAATCTATTAGTATTTGGTGAATGTGGGTTTTCCTTTTTAGCAATTTCTTTTGATTCTACCTCTAAAATGTATCTTGAGAGCCCTCCAATTCCTTCCATCTTCATGGCCACCAGCCCAGTCCCAGCCACCATTAACTTTCACCTGATCAGAGCCACAGGCTCCTACCTGGTCTTCCCACCACCACTCATGAATATTCCAATCAATTTCTCATAAAACATCAAGGGATAGTTGATTAATATTCTTCTCTTCATTAACTCTTCTTATGCCTTTCCATTGTACCTTGAATGAAGTCCAAACTCCTTATCATAGTCTCTAAGGCCTTATGTGATTGGACTCCTGCTTACATCTCAGGGACGTTTCATATCAAACTTCCCTTTGCTCACTGTGCACCAAGAACATTCTGATCTTTCAGATCACTGAGCTTGCCCATTTTTATTCCACCTCAGGGTCTTTGAACTTACTGTTCTCTTTCAGCCTCCCCACAATCCCAACCCCATCCCTCCTTCTCTTCCTTTGAGTCTCAGTTTAAATGTCATTTTCCCGGGGAGACCTTTGTCAATCACCCTATCTAAGTCAGTTGATGGCCTTCCCTATTACTTTCTAGGCTAATTTCATACTCCACTTTCTTCGTAGTACTTATCACACTGCATAAATTTTCTTTGTTTATTTACTTTTGTCAGTATTCCTTGCTAGAAAGTAAGTGCCAAAATTCTAGAATCTTTTGTGTCTTGTTCACGGTCTTGAACCTATTATCTGGCATGGTGTTTGTCCCATAGCAGGTACTCAACACCCCCCTCCATCTGGCAGGCTGGAAATTGAGCAGGGAGAATGAGGGAAGACTGTTTCAGGTGGCCGAGATGATGGTCTGGCTGCTCTTCCTACCCAGGCATGGGCAAAGCCCAAGTCCTACAGGTGAGGAATGCGTCAGCTTGGGCTCATGTACTTACGGTTCTTTTTTTCCACTGGGAGCGGGGAGGAACTACAAGATGTCAGAGGAAGCTGACCAGAGTCACCAGAGTGACCAGAGTCACCTATACAAGTTCCCTTTGCTGCCAAATGAATAAAAGGAAAAAGAAGATTGCAGCCGGGTACGGTGGTTTATGTCTGTAATCCCAGCACTTTGGGAGGCTGAGGTGGGTGGGTCACCTGAAGTCAGGAATTCGGGACCAGCCTGGCCAACACAGTGAAACCCTGTCTCTACCAAAAATACAAAAAAAAAAAAAAAAAAAAAAAGAGCCAGGCATGGTGGTACAAGCCTGTAGTCCTAGCTACTCAGAAGGCTGAGGCAGAAGAATTGATTGGGCCCAGGAGGCAGAGGTTGCAGTGAGCCGAGATTGTGCCACTGCACTCCAACCTAGGCCAGAGTGAGACTCCGTCTCAAAAAAAAAAAAAAAAAAAAAAAGATTACTAACATCTTTAGGAGACATGTAGAACGTAAGCTGTAGAGGAGTATGGATGGTCTTGGAAACTAGTTTGCAGACTACTGTGGTAATCCAGCGAGGATGTGCTTTGGGTGGGGTAGCAGCAGCAGAGATATAAGAAGTGGTTGAATTTGAGATGTACCAGAAAGATCTTGTAACGATGTTATGTCATTCTTAGTTTGATTTTTGTTCTGTGAACTGAGGACCCCCATCCACTCTGCCCTGATTGTCTATTTACATTCTCTGAGGTTTATATATCTATGGGACTCTTGAGTAAGTTTCTGTTTTCTTTTTTTTTTTTTTCTTCCTTCTTCTTCTTCTTCTTCTTTTTTTTTTTTTTGAGACAGGATCTCATTCTGTTGCCCAGGCTGGAGTGCATTGGTGTGATCATGGCTCACTGCAGCCTTGACCTCCTAGGCTCAGGGGATGGACCTGCCTCAGCCTCCCTAGTTAGTAGCTGGGACTACAGGTGCATGCACCACACCTGGCTAATTTTTGTATTTTTTTGTAGAGACAGAGTTTCACCATGTTGCCCAGGTTGGTCTTGAACTCTTGGGCTCAAGTGATCCTCCCGCCTCTGCCTCCCAAAGTGCTGAGATTAAAATCGTGAGCCACCACGCCCAGCCGGGCAAGTTTCTTAAAACCTCCAAGGCTTAGGGTACTCATCTGTAAATTGCAGCAATATTGTGGTGTGGATTTCCTGGCAATACCAATGGGTAGCTTGGGAGTTTAGGTCTCCCCCGAATAATCTTCGCTGGATGTGCTTATTCTTAAATATAGACAACTGACATCTTCTCAATATTTTGAAATTGCTGTGCAAACACAAATTCAAACAGATAGCTATTTCTAGACACTACATGGAAATTTAGAAGCAGCTATTGTGTGGATATGAAGAAAGTTATTTTAACACAACTTAAATCAACTAGCCTAGTGCTCTGATAGGCACTGGAAAATGTGACTTTCTAACACTTTCACCTTATTAATTATTGAAGAAATAATTAAAATGAAAACCAGAATTAATTTCTCACCCAAATTAAAAAAGATAGAAAACAAAACAAAATGAACAACTACAGAAACCCATGGGACCTTTGAGGCTTTGGTGAAATGACCACTCAGACAATGTTGATGGGTGTGTAAACTGGTAGGAAAGCCTTTGTGTGGGTTGGTAATGTGTATTGGTCCTCAATGATATTCACACCTTTTGATCCAATTGCTCTGCTTCATGAGAATGTTATATGGAATAATCCTAAAGTTGGAGAGACCTTTATGCTTATGAAGGATTTTTTGTTCATTTTCTCTGGACTGTGAACCATTTATTTCCAAAGTATAAATAAATTTGCTATCTGAGAAAAGACGCTGCCCAGGTGATGAGGGCCCCAGCCTCTCCAGGTCCCCTTCCCAATTGCTCTGCAGTCCAAACCCAGTCCCCCTCAGAAATGAGTCTTGGCTGTCAGAGTCTGGGAAATAGTTGAGAAGAACCAGCCCACTCCCGTCTGCTGCTGCGATTCTAGCACAGCTTGGGCCCAGTTCTGGCCAGGTCCCAAGCTGGCCTGGTGCTCACCCTCTCTGTTTGACCATGTTCCAAAGGGAGGGGCGGAAGCTACAAGTCCCTGACCTGGCCACACCACATGGTCATGCCCAGGTGACTCCCGGTCCACTGCTCCCAGCTGCCATGAAGAGCCAGCCACCCAGGTCCCCTGAGCTACTGCCAAGTGTTAGTTGAGAGTGGCCTGCTTTCAAGCTGCTCCCCTTGGCTGGTCACTGCTGCCTCTGGGCCAAAAAGTACTCCTCCTCAGCATTGTCATCTTACTCCTGCTGGCTGCTTCAGAGCAGTGGCTCCAGGTGGGAACTGGAGCCTAGCCTCTTCAAGGGTTCAGAGCTGTCATCACCTCTGGAGTGCAGGGCTTTAAGGATATTCCTGAGAGGCAGAGCAGGAATTCCAGCCAGTTCAGGTGGCTGATCTGATCACCCAGCAAAGTGCCGACTTCCTTCCAAATGCCAGCAATGGAGGCAGTGAGGCTGGAGGGTCTGGAGATCAGGAGGAACTCAGAGAAGTCCAAACTGAAGGTGAGAAGCCCACCAAGAAAGAGGCTCCTAAGTGCCCCAGGAGCAGCCTTGTGTCCTGGAAATGAAAGATTTCCCCCGACGTGGACAAATGGTGACTTTCACATACAGCAAAGAGAGGGAAGAGCCCCAGAAACATGAGTGGTTGCAGGTGGAACATGCTGTCGATGGGGTCCTGGAAGCCAAGATCAGCCTTCTGCTGGAATGTCTGGGTGAGGGTTCAGCGAATGCCACCAATGAGCAAGGTCTCCAGCACCAAGGTGAAGCCCTCCACATTGGGCTGTGTGGACTTGAAGGTGAACATGAAGAGACCCCCGGCGATGAGGAGGATCACAAGGACCAGTGCCATTGCAACTCCTCCAGCTTGAAGATCAGAGAGAAGATTGAAGATGAAGAGGACAGCTAAAGATTTGGTTATTGTGAAGCTCCAGTTGGACAACCCCATGTCAAGTGCTGTTGCCAGTGCTGTGGGAGCCACTCTTCTGAGGTAGTAGGTCCATCTCAACACCACAAGGGTCTTGTGGCTGGATCATTCAACCAGCGCCCTTCATTGTGGAAGGCGATGCCTGCCAGTGCAGAAGCATAGTCAACACTGCCTTCCACACAAAGGTCACAAGAGGGCCCATCTCCCTATCCATGGAAGCTGCTACGCCCTAGCTCCTGGATCAGTGCGAGCAGGCACCTCTCTTAAAGACAGTTTGTAGGAAGAGCCGATTGAGGTAGCCTATGATTTTCAACAAGAACGTCACCTAGCTAGAGAAGTCTTCTTCACCTCCATGATTCAGAACCATCAGCAGAGCCCCAGGCAGAGTTCTCACCAAAGGGGCTGGTAGCCTGAGCCAACCCCTTCAGCAGTTAACTGGGTGCAGGGCGCACAGGTCCCCAGGTCTGCTCTGACTGGGATGCCTACTTTTAAAGGTTGATTACATCATATACCTAATTTTTCAACAACAGCAAAGGAATTATAGTTCATTTGCCAGATCAAATGGACTATTACCCAGCCATTAAACATGGTAACATATACGAAAATACACGTTTTTTTTTTTTTTTTTTTTTTTAAAATAGAGACAGAGTCTTGATCTGTCGTCCAGGCTAGAGTACAGTGGCACGATCTTGGCTCACTGCAACTTCCTTCTCCTGGATTCAAGCAATTCTCCTGCCTCAGCCTCCCGAGTAGCTGAGATTACAGGCACATGCCACAACACTTGGCTAGTTTTTGTATTTTTAGGAGACGGGGTTTCGCTATGTTGACCAGGCTGGTCTTGAACTCTTGACCTCAAGTGACCCGCCTGCTTCGGCCTCCCAAAGTGCTGGGATTATAGGTGTGAGCCACTGTGCCTGGCCGAAAATATACTTGTTTAATACAAATTAAAAAGCGGGCTGCAAAACTGTCCATATGTATTAATTATAACCATATAGAGAAATCTGGGCAGATAAAAAGATTGGGAATAGACCAGGCTCCGTGGCTTACACTTGTAATCCCAGCACTTTGGGAGGCTGAGGCGGGCAGATCACTTGAGGTCAGGAGTTCGAGACCAGCCTGGCCAACATGGTGAAACCCTGTCTTTACTAAAAATACAAAAAATTAGCCGGGTATGGTGGTGGGCGCCTGTAATCCCGGCTAGTTGGGAGGCTGAGGTAGGAGAATCGCTTGAACCCAGGAGGCGGAGGTTGCAGTGAGCTGAGGTTACACCATTGCATTCCAGGCTGAGCAACAAGAGTGAAACTTCGTCTCAAAAAACTTAAAAAAAAAAATTGGAAATAAAAATACTAAAAAAGCTTATAGTAGTTATATTTAGGTAGTATAATTATGGGTGACATGTCTTCTTCTTTCTAACATTCTGAGTTTCCCTAATGATTTTGCATTAATAGAAATGCTTGGTGTAGTATGCATCACTCACATATCCGGAGTGAGTGCTGGCTGTTGGCTAGAGTGATGAAGGTGACTGAGTTACATGTCTCTGGAAGGGCATCCTGGCCTTGTCCACAAGGTGATGACTGCATGGGTCCCAGGAAAGTGCAAGCACTTTCTTTTTTTTAAATTATAGTTTTTAGCCAGGTGCAGTGGCTCACGCTTGTAATCCCAGCACTTTGGGAGGCTGAGGCGGCCGGATCACTTGAGGTCAGGAGTTTGAGACCAGACTGGCCAACATGGTGAAACCCTCTCTCTACTAAAAATAAAAAAATTAGCCAGGCGTGGTGGCACACGCCTGTAATCTCAGCTACTGGGGAGACTGAAGCAGGAGAATCGCTAGAACCCGGGAAGCGGAGGTTGCAGTAAACTAGGATTGCATCACTGCACTCCAGTGTGGGCGACAGTGAGACTTTGTCTCAAATAAATAAATAAATAAATAAATAAATAAATAAATAATAAATAAATTATAATTTTAGTGCTTAAATCATTCTTTATATATGTGTAATATATATATACACATTTTTTTTTTTTTGAGACGCAGTTTTGCTCTTGTTGCCCAGGCTGGAATGCAATGGCGCGATCTTGGCTCACAGCAACCTCCGCCTTTCAGGTTCAAGCGATTCTCCTGCCTCAAGCCTCCCGAGTAGCTGGAATTGCAGACATGCGCCACCATGCCTGGCTAATTTTGTGTTTTTAGTAGACACAAGGTTTCTCCATGTTGGTCAGGCTGGTCTCAAACTTCTGACCTCAGGTGATCCGCCTGCCTCGGCCTCCCAAAGTGTTGGGATTACAGGCGTGAGCCGCTGTGCCGGGCCTATATGTATAATAAATTATATCTTACTCAGAAAAATGCATAAAATGTTTTGTTTTACATTTAAATAAACATCATATAAAGTTCTTTAGACTGGAGGCTCACAGTAATGAACAGACATTGGGCATTTCATAGTTTCCCTGTGGTGCTCTACCCTGACTTAATTTGCCTTCTGTCATCAGAGGTGACCACTATCTATCATTCTGTGAATACTTTTTATGGCTTTACTATCCACTATTTATCACCAAGCAGTGTTTCACTTAATGTTGCCTCTTTTGCACTTTCCATGAAAGGAAGTAAATGGATTGGCATCTCTTTGTTTCTTTCCCCCTAGTATATTTCACACCCGCTGGTGTCTGAGTCTTGGACAACCCAATTTGCTCATCCATTCCATTTATTATAGTCTTTGGCTTCCTTTGATTTTATGTTCTTCTCTTATGAAAAATGTTGCTCGAATCATACTCAAGTTTGCAAGTGCCTATACATAACAATTTTTCTACATTAGAGAAAATTTGTTGGGTTGTAGGTTCTGGGAAACGTCAAGATTACCAGAAATTTCTAATACAGTGTATGAGTTGACCCTTCCACCATTCTTGCACATGTGTCTATTTATTCCATATAATTGGCAACATTGGAATGATCTAATGTTTTAATGAATTATTTTTGTCTATCTCATGTTTGTGAAATGGGATCATCTTGTGTTTTTATTTTGGTTTTTACTAATTAACTGTGAGGTTAATAAATTTTCATGTATAGTCTTTGAACTTCTGTGAAACAGTTTCCAGTCAACGTCTTACGTTTAGTTCATTTGTTTGTTAGTTTCTCCCAATTTCGTTATATACTCTTATTATTTCTGTGAAGGTTTGCTGTGGACCTGTTTTCAACTCATTAAATAAAAAGGAGTCCTATTGCTGGATCATAGTGTATAGTGTCTTTATTACTGTAGTGCAAGCACTTTCCAAGTGTCATGTTTGTTATTTCCCCATTGTCCAAAGCAAGTCACTTGGACAAGCTCAAGAATCAGAGTGAAGAGAACCCCCCAAGGCAGGGATATAGGGAGGGGAATGATGGCACCCATTTTGAAAACAATCTATTGCAGTTATCATAGACCATAGTAGCTGCTCAGAATCAGGATGATTTAGGCTAGGAAATAAATAAAAACGGCCAGCCCATGGCTTCTGCATCCCTCTAAGAAAAAGTTCAAAGTCCTTAGCTCTAATACATGACTACCTGCTACGTGTTATCTCACTATATGCCTTCTCCCCACTTCAAAACTATAGAGAATGGGCACACTGAGCTTTTTTTTACGGGGAATGCACCTTGCTATTTCACACCCTGTATCATTGCTCCTGCTGCTTCAACTGGAATATAATCCTCCACTCTGAGTCTCACAGACTAACCCACCACTGATCTTTGAAAATCTTTAGAGACACAACAGGATTTACCTCCTCAAAGAAGCCTACTCTCTGCTTTGGATAGAATTAAACATTCATTTCTTTGGAAGTTATAGAGCCACATGAAGTTATTTTTGTTTTAGTTTTTTGAGACAGAGTCTTGCTCTGTCACCCAGGCTGCAGTGCAGCGGCGTGATTGCAGCTCACTGCAGTCTCCACCTCTTAGGCTCAAGCGATCCTCCCTCCACAACCTCCCGAGTAGCTGGGACCACAGGCACGCGCCACCATGCCTGGCTAAATTTTTATTTTTAACATCTTGCTATGTTGCCCAGGCTGGTCTCGAACTCCTGGGCTCAAGTAATCCTCCTGCCTCGACCTCCCAAGGTTCTAGGCTTGCAGGTGTGAGCCTTAGTGCTGGCCCAGATTTTTGATTTTGCACCTAAATAACTTTAGTGCTCATTTGTTAACATGCCCATCTCCCTTTTGGTAGACTTTAAGATCCTCAAAGATAGGCACTATATCTTTCTTATATTTATATTTTCCTTCCTTCCTTTTTTCCTTCCTTCCCTCCTTCCTGCCTGCTTGCCTGCCTGCCTGCCTGCCTGCCTTCCTAGATGGAATCTCGCTCTGTCATCCGGGCTAGAGTGCAGTAGCATGATCTTGGCTCACTGCAACCTCCGCCTCCCGGGTTCAAGCAATTCTCCTGCCTCAGCCTCCTGAGTAGCTGGGATTATAGGCGCCCACTACCACGCCTGGCTAATTTTTGTATTTTTCGTAGAGACGGGGTTTCACCATATTGGTCAGGTTGGTCTTGAACTTCTGACCTTAGGTGATCTGCCCACCTCAGCCTCCCAAAGTGCTGGGATTACAGGCGTGAGCCATTGTGCCCTGGCTTTCTCTTCTCTTTCTCTTTCTCTTTCTTTCTCTCTTCCTTCCTTCCTTCCTCTCTTTCTCTTTCTTTCCTTCCTTCCTTCCTTCCTCTCTTTCTCTTTCTTTCCTTCCTTCCTTCCTTCTTTCCTTCCTTCCTTCCTTCCTTCCTTCCTTCCTTCCTTCCTTCCTTCCTTCCTTCCTTCCTGTCTGTCTTTCTTTCTTTCTTTCTTTCTTTCTTTCTTTCTTTCTTTCTTTCTTTCTTTCTTTCTTTCTTTCTTTCTTTCTTTCTTTCTCTCTCTCTCTCTTTCTTTCTTTCTTTCTTTCTTTCCTTCCTTTCTTCTTTCCTTCTTTCTCTTTCTTCTTTCCTTCTTTCTTTCTTTTCTTTCTTTTTTTCCTTTCTTTCTTCTCTCTCTCTCTCTCTCTCTCTCTCTCTTTCTTTCAACAGTCTTGCTCTGTCACCCAGGCTACAGTGTGGTGGTACAATCTCGGTTCATTGCAGCCACGACTGCCCAGGCTCAAGCGATCCTCCTGCCTCAGCCTCCCGAGTAGCTGGAACTACAGGCATGCACCACCATACCTGGCTAATATTTTGTATTTTTAGTAGGGTTGGGGTTTCGCCATGTTGCCCAGGTAGTCTGGAATACCTGGGCTCAAGTGATCTTCTCACCTCAGCCTTCTAAAGTGCTGGGATTACAGGCATGACCCACTGGGTGCAGACTTATATTCATATTTCTAGAGTCTGGTAGCTGGCAATTGTTGGATGAATGTTGTGATAAATTGTTTAAATATACATATTTTAAGATATGGGGTCTTACCAAGTTGCCCAGACTGGTGACAAACTCTTGGGCTCAAGCGATTCTCCTGCCTTAGCCTCCTGAGTAGCTAGGATTACAGACACAAGCCAACACTCCTGAGTTTAATACACATTTTTCAGTTACTAGAAAAACCAGGCATTTTCATCTGTACATTTACTATTTAAACATTTTTCTCATGGGATAATTTAATCACTGGTGAAATTACGCATGTTTCCATATACATATTCATATTTGCATTTGTCTCATGGGATAAAAATTTACTTTTATTTCCATAAGTTTTACATAATTGTAGGATCGTGTGTATGAAGAGACCAAAACATATTTTCAAATTGCATATACGTTTATTTACTTTGCTATAAACAGGTACTATGAACTCTCACCTGGTTTCCTTAGCTCTCGTGGAGGTCTTGTCTTTTCTTTTCCTTCCTTCCTTCCTTCCTTCCTTCCTTCCTTCCTTCCTTCCTTCCTTCCTTCCTTCCTTCCTTCTTTCCTTTCTCTCTCTCTCTCTTTTTGACAGGGTCTTGCTCTCACCCAGGCTGGAGTGCAGTGGTGCGATCTCTGCTCACTGCGATCTCCGCCTCCTGGGTTCAAATGATTCTCCTGCCTCAGCCTCCCAAGTAGCTGGGATTACAGGCACTTACCACCATGGCAGAGCTAATTTTTGTATTTTTAATAGAGACAGGGCTTCGCCATATTGGCCAGGCTGGTCTCGAACTCTGGACCTCAGGTGATCCACCGACCTCGACCTCCCAAAGTGCTGGGATTACAGGTGTGAGCCACTGCACCCGGCCCATATTTTCACTCGTGGATAGTTGTTCAAATTGATGTTTTGGCAGAGGTGGTGGTGGGGCAGTCATTGGAGAGTCCTATTCCACCATCTTGCTCCAACTTCCCCCATTTTATTTGCTTTGTGAAACAACAAGCTTGAAATACTGAAAATTTTATAGCAAACTTTGTGAGAAAGAAACCTACTACTACTTAACACTGAAAATAGAAATATATAGCTTTGGGCCAGGCGCAGTGGCTCACTCCTGTAATCCTAGCAATTTGGGAGGCTGAGGCGGGTGGATCAGCTGAGGTCAGGAGTTCAAGACCAGGCTGGCCAACATGGTGAAGCCCTGTCTCTACTAAAAATACAAAAATTAGCCAGGCATGGTGGCAGGTGCCTGTAATCCCAGCTACTTGGGAGGCTGAGTCAGGAAAATCGCTTGAGCCTGGGAGGCGGAGGTTGCAGTGAGCCAAGATCATGCCACTGCACTCTAGCCTGGGCAACAGAGTGAGACTCTGTCTCAAAAAAAAAAAAAAAATATATATATATATATATGTATGTATGTGTGTGTGTATATATATATAGCTTTGCAGCCCTAACAGAAACAAAACTCAGCTTGACATATTAAATGTAGAAATCACTATGTAGGTAGAAAATTTTAAACTTTGTCAAGTTTCTTTAGAATGGGCACCCATTAAGAGTTATAACAACATTTAAATTCAGAAAATCAATCATCTCAAAAAATTTTAACAGTTCAAGTATTTTTCATAATTATGTTTGTGAAAGAAATGAAAATGTAAAGCCCAGGAAGCAGGGTGATACTATTGCTAGTTATAATTTCTATTTTTAACACCCTAAATTTCTTAGTTCTCATTTCTTCTTGCATTTCAGCTTGTGGTTGGCTTTGCAAAGCTAACATTTTCTTTGGTGACAGTTTTTAAAACATAAGCCAGAAGACTGGTCAGGAGCTTCTCCATTCCATAAAACATCTGAGAACTTAAAAAAAAAAAAAGGTATTTCAATTGGACTAAGAAGATAAAGTAATGTGATATTTTGATAGGTGCTTATTTTTGTTTTGTTTGTTTTTAACTTCTAGACCTATCCCAATGTTTTCCAGGATCCTCAGAACATACGGGTGGCCTTTTCTTTTAAAAATATATATAAACCTGGTCGAGTGTGGTGGCCTATGCCTGTAATCAGACTGAGATGGGAGGACTGCTTGAGCCCAGGAATTTGAGACCATTCTGGGCAGCATAGTGGGACCCTGTCTCTACAAAAAATAAAAAATTAGCCCAACATGGTGGCACATGCCTGTGGTCCCAGCTACTTGAGAGGCTGTGGCAGGAGGATCACTTGAGCCTGGGAGTTTGAGACTGCAGTGAGCTATGATCACGCTACTGCACTCCAGCCTGGGTGACAGAGCAAGATACTGTCTCTAAGAAAAAAAAAAGTTGGGGGAGGGCAGTGTTTCTTTTATTACAGTCTCTTTCAGCAGGAAAACAAAAGCTTTCCCAGAAGCGTCCTAGGAGATTTCCTCCCTTCATCTTCTTGGCCAGTGTTGGGTAACGTGGCCATTATTAGATGCAGGGGGTCTGGGAAAGTGGATAAGAGGAGTAGAATAGCTAATGTCAGAGTGTTTCCCAAATAAAATGGGAGTTGTATCAATAAACAGAAGGTTTGTGGAGGAGGTGGGGATGAGATGGCAGTTAGGCAAAGTACATCACCTGCCATGATGCAATATTCGTGTAGCTAAAAACTTGTAATGCAGTTAGATAGAATGAATATGTTCTAGTGTTCCATAGCACAGCAGGGTGACTGTAGTTAATGATATAGTGTGGATATTTGTTCCCACACAAATCTCATGTGGAATTGTAATCCCCAATGCTGGAAGTGGGGCCAGTGGGAGGTGATTGGATCATGGGGGCAGAGTCCTCATGAATGGCTTAGGCCATCCCCTTCATGATCTGGTTGTTTAAAAGCATGTGACTGACCGGGTGCAGTGGCTCATGCCTGTAATCCCAGCACTTTGGGAGGCTGAGACAGGTGGATTGCCTGAGCTCAGGAGTTCGAGACCAGCCTGGGTAACATGGTGAAACCCCATCTCTACTAAAATACAAAAAAATTAGCCAGGTGTACTGGTATGTGCCTGTATCTCAGCTACTCGGGAGGCTGAGGCAGCAGAATTGTTTGAACCTGGAAGATGGAGGTTGCAGTGAGGCAAGATCGTACCACTGCACTCCAGCCTGGGCGACAGAGTGAGACTCCTTCTCCAAGAAAATAAAAAAGCATGTGGCAACTCTCTCCCAATTCTCTCTTGCTTGCTCCTGCTTTTGCTATGTGACATGCTTGTTTCCCCTTCACCATCTGCCATGATTGAAAGCTCCCTGAGGCTTCACTGGAAGCCAAGTAGATGCCAGCACCATGCTTCCTGCAGAACCGTGAGCCAATAAAACCTTTTTCCTAGTCTCAGGTATTTCTTTATAGCAATGCAAGAACAGCCTAATGCAGTTAACAGTAATTTATTTTATACTTCAAAATAGCTAGAAGAGATTTGAAGTGTTCCCAATACAAAGAAATGATAAATATTTGAGGTGATTCACACCCTGATTTGATCATTACACGTTGTATGCATGTATCAAAATATCATGGACCTATCCCATAAATAAGTGCAATTATTGTATATCAATAAAAATGTTTTGCTTGGGCTTGGTGGCTTATGCCTGTAATTTCAGCACTTTGGGAGGCTGGGGCTGGTGATTCACTTGAGTGCAGGAATTTGGGACCAGCTTGAGTAACATGGTGTAAAAGTCCCCACAAAAATTACAAAAATTAGCTGAGTGTGATAGCATGCACCCAGGTACTCAGGAGGCTGAGGTGGGAGGATCACTTGAGCCCAGGAGGTGGAGGATGCAGTGAGCAAAAATCTCACCACCGCACTCCAGCCTGGGTGACAGAGCAAGACCCTGTCTCAAAAAAGTTTTAATGGTAAATTACATTTGAATATCAGTCAAAATGGTGACAGCAATTTTTCTGTAGTCCCTTACTACTAAAGTGGGATCCCTGGTGAGCAGAATGGGTGTACCCTGAAAGCGTTAGAAATGCAGAATCAGGGTCCACCCTCAACCTACTGAATTAGAATTTGCAGTTTAACAAGAAGTCCAGGTGATTCCTATGCATATTAAGGTTTGAGATGCTCTAGCTGAGGTGACTCAGTACAATATGCCTAAAATACTCTAGATCAAGCAATTTGCTCTTGTGAAATAGGAACAAATTGGCATCAGTACTCACAAACACAGAAAATAAAAGTCCAAATATAAGAACAGTGGACAAAAATCAGAAAACTTTGAAATGCTGTAAATGTGAGCATAATGCAATAGATGCAGGAGAAGACAAGAGATTTTTTTTCGGTCAAGTGGAATGAGACTTACCTGATGGCCATTGTATCACACCCTAATGTCATATTTATGATTATATTCAGTAATATTAAGTTTCTTACAGCATATAAAAGTGCCATTTAATAAGTCTTCACCAGCAAAGATGGAATAAGCAAGCGTTCAAACTGAGTAATCCTTAAGTACAGAGATGAAGCTGGTGTCACCAGTGATAGACAACATGAAAGTTAGATGAACTGCTGTAAACCTACCTCATAAGACCATGACTTCCTCTCTGTAAGATTTTAATTCTTTATTGAAACACTTTGTAGTGGATGAAAGTGAAGTTTTCTCATTTATCTCTTAATGAGCTCTTACAGTACAGTATATTTTATGCCAATCATTCTAAAGTCTTTTAAGACTCATTGATTATTAATTATTAATTATTGATTATGCTTGTTGCCTCAGCCTCATTTTGTGAGAATAGAAATACTAATGATTTTCAATGTTGCCCCAGGCTGGAGTTCATTTAAAAGCAAATACATTGTTTTTTTTTTTAAACATTATTTATTAATAGACCATAGTCTCTAGTGGTCATGCTTGTGGTGAAACTGCTTATAGTACATACATACCCCAAAGTTGGAAGTAAAAAGCTAGAGTCAACATTTTACTTTGGGAAGCTTGTACCAATTTATGTGAGCAAGCATATTTGCTTTTTAACAGTGAAATTGGACCAGCATAGAAAGCTATTTTGGCTAAATGTATTGCTTGAATTGATCTGTTTCATCACAGAACTCTTCCAGGCAGCAAACTTGGAGAAGTGCTTCTTTAAGGGAAATTAATTCAGGTCGTAAAAAAAAAAAAAGGGCAGAGAGAAGGCATTAAAAACAGACACTTCATGAAAGAAGACACAGGAATGTCCAAGAAGTACATGTAACAGTGCTCATCACTGTTAGTCATTGAGGAAATGGAATTAAAACCCAGTTGAGATACCACTATGTGGCTAAAATTTTGAAAAGCTGACAATGCCAAGTAATGGCAAGAATGTGGAGCAACTGGAATTTTCTTGAACTGCTGGTAGGAGCTTAAAATGGTACAACATGGATCACCTGAGGTCAGGAGTTTGAGACTAGCCTGGCCAACATGGCAAAACCCCGTCTCCACTAAAAATACAAAAATTAGCCATGCGTGGTGGTGGGCACCTGTAATCCCAGCTACTTGGGAGGCTGAGGCAGGAGAATCACTTGAACCCAGGAGGCAGAGGTTGCAGTGAGCTGAGTTCTATGGTGCCACTGCACTCCAGCCTGGGCAACAGAGCAAGACTCTGTCTCAAAAAAAAAAAAAAAAAAAAAGTACAACAATATTTTGTCAGTTTCTTATAAAGTTATACATACATCTACCCTAGGACCCATGAATTCCATGCCTAGGTATTTTCTCATGAGTCATGAAACCATTTGTTTAAAAAAATAAAAACAGAAAACAAACAACCCTGCACAAAAACGTTCAGTAGCAACTTTCTTCCTAAGAGCCCCAAACTGAAAACAACTCAAATATCCATCAGCAGGAGGATTAATAATCAAATAGCAGTATATTGATACAATGGAATACTACTGAGTCATAAAAAGCAAATCAATAGGACACATGCAGCAACATGAATGAGTCTCAGAAACATCATGTTGAATGAAAAAAGCCATTCTGTCAGAGTCCACGTAAGTGAAATTCTAGAACAAGCAAAACTAACCTATAGTGATAAAATCCAGAAAGTAATTGGAGGGATTTGCAGGGGTGGGGAAGGTAGGTACGTGGGGATTGACTGGAAAGAGGCAAAAGGGACCTCTAAGATGGAAGAAATAGTCTATGTCGGCCTGGCCCAGTGGTTCACGCCTGTAATCCCAGCACTTTGGGAGGCCAAGGCAGGTGGAACACTTGAGCCCAGGAGTTTGAGACCAGTCTGGGCAACATGGTGAAACTCGTTTCTACAAAAAATACAAAAATTTAGCCAGGCGTGGTAGTATGCACGTAGTCCCAGCTACTCTGGAGGCTGAGGTGGGAGGACCACTTAAGCCCAGGAGGCAGAGGTTGCAGTGAGCTATGATGGTGCTGCTGCACTCCAGCTTGGGCGACAGAGCAACACCCCGTCTCAGAAAACGAAAAATGAAATATTCTGCCTTGATTTTGGTATCGGTTACACAAGTACATAATTGCCAAGACCCATAGAACTGTATACTTAAGATCTATGTAGGCCAGGTGCAGTGGCTCATGCCTGTAATGCTAGCACTTTAGGAGGCTGAGGTGGGCGGATCACTTGAGGTCAAGAGTTTGAGACGAGCCTGGGCAACATGGGGAAACCCCGTCTCTACAAAAAATACAAAAATTATCTGGGTATGGTGGCATGCACCTGTGGTCCCACCTACTCAGGAGGCTGAGGTGGGAGGATCAATTGAGCTTGGGAGGTCAAGGCTGCATGAGCCGTGTTCACACCACTGCACTGAAGCCTGGGTGACAGAGTGAAACTCTGTTTCCAAACCAACCAACCAACCAACCAACCAACCAAAACAAAAACTATATGTTTTATATCAATTATATTTTAATTTTGAAAGTAAGATCCCCCCTTTTCTCCCCACCCTACTGAAGAGGATGTCTGCCCAGACAACCTAACTAGTGCAAAAAATTCTGTTTCAGGCTAAGTCCCTCTAGGTAAGACATAAGCTCTGCTGGACTTGAACTCCAGGTGGGAATTAACCAACATGCACTATGGCTCTATCCTATCTGAACCTGATGATCCTGTGGTTTAACTAACTTACTTTGGTGTTTTAGTAAAAGCTGCCTTTCCTACCTCAATTTTTATTATCCTTTTCTGTCTTAGCGTTTCTGGTCTTTTGACTACAAACATTTGTTGATAAGGCATGATATATATGAAAATTTGTTGTCTTTTTTGAGACTTATTCCATCTATTTTTTAAAAAATAAACCACAATGGTGTGTTTGACTTTTCTTTTCTTTCTTTCTTTCTTTCTTTCTTTCTTTCTTTCTTTCTTTCTTTCTTTCTTTCTTTCTTTCTTTCCTTCTTTCTTTCTTTTGAGACGGAGTTTCACACTTGTTGCTCAGGCTGGAGTGCAATGGCATGATCTTGGCTCACGACAACCTCCGCCTCCTGGGTTCAAGCGATTCTTCTGCCTCAGCCTCCCAAGTAGCTGGGATCGCAGACATGCGCCACCACATCCAGCTAATTTTGTATTTTTAGTAGAGACCGGGTTTCTCCACATTGGTCAGGCTGGTCTTGAACTCTTGACCTCAGGTGATCCGCCCGCCTTGGCCTCCCAAAGTGCTAGGATTACAGGCGTGAGCCACCGTGCCCAGCCCTTTTCTTTCTTTTTTTTTTTAGAGACTGTGTCTCACTCTGTTGCCCTGGCTGGAGTGCATTGGTGCCATCATAGCTCACTGCAGCCTCAACCTCCCAGGGCTCAAGTGATCCTCCCACCTCAGCCTCCTGAGTAGCTGGGACCACAGGCATGCGCCACCACACCCAGCTAACTTTTTTTGTTTGTTTTAGTAGAGATGAGTTCTCTCTATGTTGCCCAGACTGGTCTCAAACTGCTAGGCTCAAGCGATCCTCCCTCCTTGGTCTCCCAAAGTGCTGGGATTACAGGCATGAGCCATCGTGTTTGGCCATGTTTTACTTTTCTAACTGCCAAATTTGATCCAGTGCAGTTACTTAATTAGATTAGATTACTATTTATATTAAACTCAAATAACGATTAAATTGAAAAATTTCATGACAAGAGCTCACAAATGAAATCAGCCGAAGTCAACTAGTGCTTGCCTTAACCTATCCTTGGCTGTGTATGCGGCCTCATCATCAATGGGCATACCAGGCTGAGCTGACAGATGAATGACCCCTGTTAATGGAGTACAGATAGTTCACAGAAGCCAAATGTGATCAGCAGCACTTGCAAATGTCTCTTTTTCAATGCTGCCGCATGGCAAGAACACAGGTGGTGTCCTCGAGAGGTCTCCCTCTATGGTGTTTGACCACAGCACACTCTTCATCTGCAGCTTCAGAATCCAAGGTCTATCCAGATGACAGGATATTTAAAAAAAAAAAAACTTTAAAAATAGAGATATAACATACATACAGTTGTGGCAGCTAGTCAGCAAAGATGGCTCCAATCTTCATGCTGTGGCAGTCCCCTCCCGCATTGAGTCAGGCTTGCCCATGACTTGAGTTAAACAAGAGAATGTGGCAGAAGTGACCCTGGGCCAGTTCTGGGCCGGGCTTTTAGAAGCATTGGTAGGTTCCACTTCCTTTCTCTTGGAACACTTGTTTTTGGGAGCCCTGTCAGTTTGGATCCTCCAAGAAACAAACACCAAGACTGAATTATATGTGCAAGAGATTTATTAGGGGAAATGCTACTGAAGGATAAAGGGCCCCCCGGCCAAATGCACCAATCATTAGGTTGGTGCAAAATTAATTGAGGTTTTTGCCATTACTTTCAATGGCAAGAGCCACAATTACTTTTGCATCAAGCGAATACATACAGCTCAATGAATGGTTACATATACAAATCCATATATAATGATCACTCAGGGCTGAACGTGGTGGCTCACACCTGTAATCCTGGCACTTTGGGAGGCCAATGCAGGTGGATCACCTTAAGTCAGGAGTTCAAGACCAGCCTGGCCAACATGGTGAAACCCCGTCTCTATCAAAAATACAAAAATTAGCCAGGTGTGGTGATGCATGCTTGTGGTCCCAGCTACTCAGGAGGCGGAGGCATGAGAATTGCTTGAATCTGGGAGACGGAGGTTGCAGTGAGCTGAGATCGTGCCACTGCACTCCAGTCGGGGGGACAGAGTGAGACTCCATTAAAAAAAATCAATCAGATCAAGATGTAGAACATTTACAACAACCTAGAATGCTCCCTCATGGCTCCCTCCCCAGTCAATGCCACTCCCTGACATAGAGGTAGCCACTCTCCTGAGTTCTATTGCCATACATTAGTTTTACACATTCTTGAACTTCACTTAAATGGAATGATACAGTACATACTTTTGACTAGCTGTCTGTCTTCTTTCACTTATTGTTATGTCTGCGACTCATCCACATGGTTGGGTGCAACAGGAATTTGTTTTTTGTTTTTTTTTTTTTTAAACAAATAGGCACCACATACACTGTACTACATGAAGAAGATAGGTGGGTCGGAGTGCAGTGGTGTTTACAACGACATGATCACAATCAGCTATGGATGTCTTTGCGCCACCACGCCCAGCTAATTTTTGTATTTGTAGTAGAGACGGAGTTTCACCATGTTGGTCAGGATAGTCTCTATTTCTTAACCTCGTGATCTGCCTGCCTCAGCCTCCAAAAGTGCTGGGATTACAGGTGTGAGCCACCTGTTGTGGGATGGCATATGTTTAGCTTCAGTAGATAATGTCAAACGGATTGAGTATTTTGTAAACAGATTTCTATTTAGTTTAATAAATGATAACGACAACTCAGGGGCATTTAAGTAAGAGCCCCCCTGCTTACTTGTGTTTCTCACCCACTTGACTTAATACTCCATGGTGGCATGAATCACATCTATCTTCTTTTAAAAACTTTTTATTTTTATTTGTTTATTTTTAATTTTTTTTTCAGCTAGTCAAAATGAAGCAGTGGGAGTGGAGAAAGAACAAAGACATCCATAGCTGATCTTCTTCATGTAGTGCAGGGTATGTGGTGCCTATTTGTTGGAAAAACAAAGAGTATAGGCCAGGTATGGTGGCTCATGACTGTAATTCCAGCACTTTGGGAGGAAAAAGTGGGAGGATTGCTTGAGCCTAGGAGTTTGAGACAAGCCTGGGCAGCAAAGTGAGATCTTGTCTCTACAAAAATATTTTAAAATAAGCAGGATGGTGGTGTGTGCTCTTAGTCCCATCCACCAGGGAGGCTGAGGTGGGAGACTTGCTCAAGCCTGGGAGGTCGAGGTTGCAGTGAACGTGATTGTGCCACTGATCTCCAGCCCAAGCGACAGAGTGAGACCATGTCTCAAAAAAAAAAAAAAAAAAAAAAAAAAAAAAAGTATAAATAAGGTGTCATTGTTTAACACTGAGAAATACATACTTCTGACTGGATTTTAGGTACTATGGTGAGCAAATGGAGGAAAAGACTGATTTTTTTTTTTTCCTGGACCTTCCAAAGGTATTATTTATAATCATTTTTTTCCCAGAAGTGACAGTATTTATAACCATTTGACTATATGTGTATGAATAGGGATTTTATAAACTTTCTACTGGATTTCCTTATTGTGGAGACACGTCCAGAGTAAAATGATTAAGTCCTTAGAGTAGGGCTGTTTAATAATTAAGTCCTTAGAGTACGGCTGTTTAATAGTTAAGTCTTTAGAGTAGGGCTGTTTAATCTGAAGTTTGTGGATGGATTTTGTGAGGGCCTGAAATTGCATGCAAGATTTTATGTGCAAATAGATATGTCACTCAGGATCCTTGACTGCAAGTGGCAGAAGCTCAGCTAGGATTCACTTATGTAACAAAGGGGTTTCATGGCAGGGTCTTGGTTTGGCTCATGTAGTTCAAGGAAGACAGGCACAGCCACGCCTAGGCCACAAACTTGGGGTTAAGCCCAGAACTTGGACTAAAAACAGAAACCAAAAAACAAAGACGAAGACAAAAACAAAACAAAATAAAATCTGGGGGTGCCTCATGCCCTGCTGGCTTGGGGACATCTGGTTGGCAGAATCCAAAGCACATCTGAAACCCAAGTTTCAGGAGAACCTAGAAGATGTAGTTTTTAGTTTTCCAATTTCTGCAGGACAGGAAGCACCCTAAAATAATGTAATAGATCATAGGATTCTTTCTTTCTCTCTCTCTCTCTCTCTCTCCTTCCTTCCTTCCTTCCTTCCTTCCTTCCTTCCTTCCTTCCTTCCTTCCTTCCTTCCTTCCTTCCTTCCTTCCTTCCTCTCTCTCTCTCTCTCTCCTTTTTGACAGAGTTTCACTCTTGTTGCCCAGGCTGGAATGCAATGGCACGATCTTGGCTCACTGCAACTTCTGCCTCCCAGGTTCAAGCAATTCTCCTGCCTCAACCTCTCGAGGAGCTGGGATTATAGGCACGCGCCACCATGCCCTGTTAATTTTTTGTATTTTTAGTAAAGATAGGGTTTCACCAAGTTGGCCAGGCTGGTCTCGAACTCCTGACCTCAGATAATTTGCCCGCCTCGGCCTCTCAAAGTGCTGGGATTACAGGTGTGAGCCACTGCACCCGGCCATGGGATTCTTTCTTTAAGACCCCAAAAAGGTCCTCAAAAATCCTTCTCAACCTAACACCGTACCATCAATGGTGCAAAGTTGGATCTATCAGTGAAATCTATTTGTCATCCCTGTGCCATTTCATGTTGCTCCCAGATCTCTTACTTTTTTTAAAGAAAAATATATGCAAAACTTAGAAATAGGCAAAATGCTTGCCACATGTCCTTTCAATGTCATATTAGAACACCGTTTATAGCATACTTTTCTATAATGGATAACATAACGGTCTGTCCTAGAAAGGCAGGCCATAAACTTACAACAAAAATTGCTTCAGTCCAAATTGTTTTAGTACCAACCCATCCAACTCATGTGTTCCAAGATTCAGCAACTTGTGTGGTTTACAAAATCTGACATATGTTCATTCTCTACCCAGCCCAGCCTTAGAACCATCTGAGCCCAGTCATCTAACTTCCTTCTTTTGAGTTGCTACTGAGATGTTGTAAACTCAGGGCTCTCCCTTACTCAGCAAGTTGAATAAATTTAGCTTTGTGTCATCAAAGGGTGGCTCTGGTGGTCTTTGTGAGGTGCTTTGTAAAAGTCAATGGGTGCATTGCTGTATAGAAAATGAAGAGTGAGGTCGGGCGTTGGTGGCTCATGTCTGTAATCCCAACACTTTGGGTGGCCAAGGCAGGAGGACTGCTGGAGTCGAGGAGTTGGAGACCAGCCTGAGCAATATAGTGAGACCTCGTCTCTACAAAAAGTTAAAAAATTAGCTGAGCGTGGTGATGTGTACCTGTAGTCCTAGCTACTTGGGAGACTGAGGTGGGAGGATTGCTTGAACCCAGGAGACAGAGGCTGCAGTGAGCTGAGATTGCATCATTTCTATCTAACCACAGCCTGGGCAATAGAGCAAGGCCCTGTAAAAAAAAAAAAAAAAAAAAAAAAAAAAAAAAAAAAAAAAAAAAAAAGAAGAAGAAGAAAGAAAGAAAGAAAGAAAAGTGAAGAGTGGGCAAAAAAGACAAAACAGGAACAACCCTAAATACAACTTGAAGCAAGGTTTTATTGGGTATAAACTTCTTGGAATTAGCAATCAACCAATCAACCAATAAAATTAGCCATCATCCTTGATTTGAGGAGAGCAGGCCTCTGCATTTGCAGACAGTGACAAACCATGGTTGAATGGTGAAAAACTACTGTAGAAGAACATTAGGGAAGTGTTGAATACCAAGTGGCTACATTCTCTTTTCAGACAAATGACCCCCTACCTGCCAAAAACTATGGGATGATTTTTAGTCCTTACCTCTCTACAATATTTGATGATGTTTATCACTTCTTTCTCAAAATTCTTCTGTAGACTTTCATGACACTGTGCTTTTCAGATTATCTTTCATCCTCTCTAATAATTCCTTCTCAATTCTAAATGGGCAGAGAGAGATCAAACAGGATAAAAAATAAGAAGTGACCATTGAGTTAATGGTTATGATGCCATCCATGCTGTTAGCAAAGGTCATAGAGCAGAGTAGACAGTAGACAGATTGTAAGGGATAGAAGGAAGGGTAGCAACAGCGCCTGTGGGCCTCTGTTTCTAAAATTTGGAGATTGTTGTTGCTTTTGTTTACTTTGGGTTTTTCTTTCTTTGATTTTTGCTCTTCCCTGTCTGCTTTATTGGTGCTAGTTTTCAAGCAGTTAGTGTGTATCTGCCATGCACAGGAGCTCTTCCTGGGGCTGCTGGGATGCAGAGATGGCAAGGCTCCTTCCCGTCCTCCAGGAACAGATATCTGAGGATGAAGAAAAAGAGAAGCCAAGCGCAATGGGCATCACTGAAGATGATGAATGCCCCATGAGCCCTGCTGTAGACTGAATATATGTATCCCTCCCAAATTCTTAACTTGAAATCCTAACTCTCAAGGTGATGGTATTAGGAGGTGGGGCCTTTGGGAGGTGATGAGATCATAGAGGTGGAACCCTCATGAACAGGATTAGTGTCTTTATCAAAGGGACCCCAGAGAGCTCACTTGCCCCTTCCATTATGTGAGGACACAGTGAGAAGGCATCATCTATGAATCAGGAAGGAGGCCCTCACCAGACACAAAATCTGCCTGTCTTGATCTTGGACTTCCAGCCTCCAGAACTGTAAGAAATAAATGTTGTTTGCAAGCCACCCGGTCTATACTGTTTTGTAATAGTCACTGGAATGGACTGAGACAAGCCCCCAGGTTACCTGGAGAGACTTGTTTTTAAAAATTGAAGAGACTTGACCATATTTAGGTAGGAAGATAAAATCTAGAGGATTGTTAATGTGAATTCATGTTGGTACTTTCTAAAAGTGAACTTTACCACATTAAGCCAGAGGCATTCACTGTCTTGAAGATTTTAAAGACTATTACAGCAGGAATGCAAAAACAAAGTAAATATCTAACTTTTAATCACCAAAATAGGCTCTGAAACCCATTTCAGGGGCTGTGGTTGAGAGTGAAAACTATTTCCACACAGCTTACTGCTTGTATCAACATGCCTTTACTATCCCAATTCACGATTAGAAAGAGCCTAAATCAATCCCTCATTGTGGTGGGAATTGTACGATTTGAAATTCAGGAGCTCTCTCAGTAGCCAAGTTCCCTGCGACAAAGAGGGCTTATTAGTTGTGATTGTGTTCAGCTGCAAGCTAAAAAAAACGCTAAGTAAGAACGGCTTTTCAAAGAGATGTTTATTTCTCTTATCAAGAAAAAATAATGTGAAACCTATAACAAGGCGAAAGGGTGACTGAAAGTCTTCCAAGTGTCATACGACAGCACCATCCAACAGGCCTGCCCAAGGTTTATTTAATTCTCTAGGAGAATGTATCTTTGTTTGACACTTTTAATTAGGGTTCATACTCTGTAAACTTACAAGTAAACGTGTAGATTTTTGACCAAGAGTAGTAGAAAGGATAACTCCAAAGATTATGGCTTTATTGCCCTGTAGGGTATTAAGGGTTTTGATGCTAACATGCTTATATCAGCACGTTTTCCTTGTTTGAATATATAAATTTCAGTTTCTCAGATGATCTTTGAAACAGCTTTACTATGCTGCAGGTTTCTTCATTAATAAGTCAAGTAAATTTTTTACACACATTCACCTGTGTTTAGGACTATGTAGTGGTGGGACGAAGATTTGAGGTCTAGCTGTTCTTTTAAAGAATTTCCACCACTTCTGTTTTTGGCTCCACCCTGCAACCCACCTTCAGCAGGCTCTCTCCTTTTAATTCCTAAGCTTTTCTGGGGTTCTGTGACACGAATCACCTTGCTTCTTCTTGGCTTCCCACCTTGCAGGCACTTAGCTTTTTTCTGCTTTATTGTGTTATTTGCCACTTGGCCATCTACTTTCCAGCTTTCAAAATTTTGTTGTCATATCTCATCTGCTGTCATTTTGATGGTTTTTTTTGCTTCCTTGTGAGTTTATGCCTTAAAAAATTTCCTTTCAGTCTTTCTAGTGGGGTTTGAAGAGGTGCCTAAGATGTATACATATATGAGATCAATCTGCCTTGCTTAACTAGAACCGAACGTGATTTCAAAATGTAGCCCCAAAATACAGCAGTGATTTCTTTCTCCACAAATGAAGAAATTCATCAAAGGTTGAAAGAGGGCCAAACTCCTTGTGATTGAGCTGTTTGGATCTTGGTCTGATTTCTTTAAAAACATTTTTAGAAATATTTATGTCCAATATTGTATGCTGAACATTATAAACCACAGTATTTTGGCTCTCAAGTGATAAATTCAGACTATTCAATGTGTTAAACACAAGACCACTATTGGGTATTTTTCCAAAGGAAAAGAAATCAGGCTGGGTGCAGTAACTCACACCTGTAATCCCAGCACTTTGGGAGGCCGAGGCAGGAGGATCACTTGAGGCCAGGAGTTCAAGACCAATCTGGGCAACATACTGAAGTCCTGTCTCTACAAAAATATTTAAAAATTGGCCAAGTGTGGTGGCATGTGCCTGTAGTCCCAGCTATTCAGGAGGCTGATGTGGGAAGACTGCTTGAGGCCAGGAGTTGGAGACTGCAACTGCTATGATTTTGCCTCTGCACTCCAGCCTGGGCAACAGAGTGAAACCCTTTCTCTAACATAAATAAACAAGAAAATAAATAAAATAAGAAATCAATATATCAAAGGGATACCTGCACCCCCATGTTTATTGAAGCACTATTCACAATAGCCAAGATATGAAATCAACCTAATTGTTCATCAACAGATGAATGGATGAAAAAATGTGATATATATAAAAATGGGATACTATTCAGTTATGAAAAAGAATGAAATCCTGTCATTTGCAGCAACATGCATGGAACTGGAGGTCCTTATGTTGAGTGAAATAGGCACAGAAAGATAAATATCGCATGTTGTCACTCATATGTGGGAGCTGAAAAAGTTGATCTCATGGAGATAGAGAGTCGAATGATAGAAACCAGAGAGTAGGAAGGGTGTATGGGGTGGGGGCTGATGAAGAAAGATTAGTTAATAGGTACAACTATACAGTTAGATAGAAGGAATAACTTCTAATGCTGGATAGCAGAGTAGGGTGACTGTGGTTAACAGCAATATATTGGATAGCTCAAGATAACTTGAAGAGAAGACTTGAAATGTACCCAACACACAGAAATAATAAATACTCAGGTGATGGATACCCTAAATGTCCTGACTTGATCAGTATACATTCTATGGATGTAACAAAATATCACATGTGCCTCAGAAATATGTACATATATAGTGTATCAAATACATTAATAAATGCACCACTAAATTGCACTTTGGAAAGTAGCAAGCACCGCGACATGTGGAAATGGTCCTTGCTGGCATTATCAGTGTGACACTTGTACGCAGTGTCAGCATCTTTTTCTTGATAGTTAATGCACTCTGGTGTGGAAAAGCCATCTTATGCATGCTCCTATGACTTTTCACAGTATGTTGAAGAAACATACTCTGAGTAGTGGCAATTTAGTCAGATTACTTCCATACTGATTCAAGAAGCATATTGCTAACATCCAGCTGTCCTAAGTGAATAAAGGAATGTGAAAAAACTGTCATTTTACTAAGACACTATAGTTGACATCTATTATTGGCCCTTCTCCATCATCCATTCAATTTTTTCTTGGTATAATTCTTTGATCTTCCTTTGGGATACCAGCCCTCCCTGCATGTCAGACTCTGCTTTGGGGAGAGTTGAATTCAACCTCTTCTCCTGGGGTGGATGATGACTCAGGTGTGACCAGTCAAAGCATTGCCTTTCCTTGGCCATAGAAACTGATTCATGGATGGGCATGTGACCCAATTGGACTTAGCCAATAAATTCTCATAAACTTTAGTTGGGGCTATTGGAAATGTGGCACTTTGGACTTCAACATGAGAGCATATGTGACTGGAACAGCTGGAAGACACTCTGCAGAGCCTGAAATTGAAGCTAACATGGCAGAAGGTAGAGAGGAAAGGTGGAGACAAAACCAATGTGATGATATTGCTTGAGTATCTGAATTCAATTGTGTGAGCGAATAAACACTCGATGGCTTAAGGCAGTTGCAATTATTTTTCTATCACTTCCCATCAATCTGACTCACCTAGCAAAGCTTGGCATTGCTGCTTGCGTAGCGGGTGCTACCCCAGTACTGGCTCCCAGAATAATTTTTACCTAAATAAAAAATCACTTTTGTAACCTGGGTATTCAGAGATCAACAGAAGAAAACACTGAGCACATCTCACTCATGTATGCTCATTACATATGCCAAAAGCAAACATATTTTAGCTGTAATGTAAAATATCTGCTCACATAAACACCATAATAAGTACTTGTTTTTTGCAGAATGCCATTGATATTAGATGATGTACAACACCATCATTTGGTAGGAGAGTTTTGCCAACAGACCATTCAATTTTCCTTCTTGCACAACATTTCTATTAACTTTGTGAGTGGTTTTACAAAGTTCTTGGCAGCAGTACAACTTGAACCTTTAGCATCCTGGAAAGCACAATTTTTAGCTTATTCTGGAAAATCTCAGTGGGTTCACCAGAGAGGTCATTGTGCATTGTTTTTGAAAAGTATAAAAAGGCTGTGGTGGCTTCCTGCCACTATTTGACAGTTTCATAATAAGTGAAGCACAGGCATCTATAGATAGCATCTGATTCTCATATAATTATTGTATTTCTCATTCCTATTCCTCTTTTCTCTGCTATCACTATTACATATTCTTTTGTCCCAGTAATAGAGTCATACTCTATATTCACACTGACTTCTTATGTATTATTTATATTTATGAATTATCCCACACTGCAGTATTTAGATAACTTTTTCTTAACTGCTTTTATACTACAATGAACTGTTGATCCATTTTTAAAAACTGGGAATATAATGGGGCACTATGGTTACAACAAAAAATCCAAATTGGGCAAATGTAAGTAATAGTATGTAAACGATAAAAATATATTAGCTGACATCAAATGTACTCTAGAAACTGAATATTAGCAAAAGGAACTGACTAATAGAGTCTTTATAGTGAATGCATAAACTTTAGGATTGTGATGATAATTGAAAACATAATGAAGTTTCTGTGAAAATCATAATTTAGGCCAGATGTGTTGCCTTACGCCTGTAATCCCAGCACTCTAAGAGGCTATGGTAGGCAGATCACTTGACATCAGGAGTTCGAGACCGGCCTGGCCAACATAGTGAAACCCCATCTCTAGTAAAAATACGAAAATTAGTCAGGTGTGGTGGCATGTGCTTGGGGACCCAGCTATTCAAGAGGTGGAGGCAGGAGAATCATTTGAACCCAGCAGGCGGAGGTTGCAGTGAAATGAGATCATGCAACTGCACTCCAGCCTGGACAACAGAGCAAGACTCTGTCTCAAAAAGACAAAAAACAAACAACAAACAAACAAAAAACACATTAAGGCATCCCATGCTGGATTGGAAGAATTAATATTGCTAAAATGCCCATACTACCTTAAGCAATCTATAGATTCAATGTAATCTCTATCAAAATACCAATGACATTCTTCACAGAAATAGAAAAAAATAGCTCTAAAATTTGTATAGAATCACAAAAGACCCCAAATAGCCAAAACAATTCTGAGCAAAAAGAACAAAACTGGAGTCATCACACTACCTGACTTCAAAATTTTCTATAAAGTTATAGTAATCGAAACAGTTTGGTAGGGACATACAAACAGACACATAGACCAAAGGAATCGAATAAAAAAGTCCAGAAATAAATCTACACATTTACATCAACTGATTCTTGACAAGGCATCAAGAACATACAGTGGGGAAAGGACAGTCTCTTCAATAAATGGTGCTGGGAAAATTGAATATCCAAATGCAGAAGAAAAAAACTAAACTCACTCCCATCATATGCAAAAATCAACTCAAAATGGATTAATCATCTGGAAAATGCAAATCAAAACCACAATGAGATATTGTCTTACCCAGGTTAAAATGGCTATTATCAAAAAGACAAAAAGTAACAAACACACAAAAAGACAAAAAGTAACAAACTAACAAGAATGTGGAAAAAAGAAAACTCTCATACTGTTGGTGGGAATGTAAATTAGTATAGTCATTATGGAAAACAGTGTGGTGGTTCCTCAAAAAACTACAAATAGAAATATCATACAATACAACAATCCCACTGCTGGATATATACTTACAAGAAAGGAAATCAGTATGTCACAGAGATATCTGCACTCCCATATTTATTGCAGCAGTATTCACAATAGCCAAGATACAAAATCAACGTTACTGTCCATCAATGGATAAATGGATAAAGAAAATATGGTACATATAATACAATGCTATTCAGCCTTAAAAAAGAGTGAAATCCTGTCATTGCAGCAACATGGATGAGCCTGGAGGTCATTATGTTAGGTGAAATAATCCAGACACAGAAAGATAAACATCGCATGTTCTCACTCATATGTGGGAGCTAAAAAAAAAGATGGTTGCATGGAGGTAGAGAGTAGAATGGTGGTTACCAGAGGCTGGGAAGGGAAGAGGGTAGTAGGGGATGAAGAGACATCAGTTAATGGGTACACAACATACAGTTACATAGAAGGAATAAGTTCTAGTGCTTGATGGCACAGTAGGATGACTATAGTTAACCATAATATGTTGTATATTTCAAAATAGCCAGAAGAGAAGAATTGCAATATTCCTAACAAAGAAATGATAAGTGTTTGAGGTGATGGATATCCTAAATACCCTGATTTGATCATTACACATTGTATACAGCTGTCAAAATATTATGTGTCCCATAAATGTGTACAACTATTATGTATCAATTTAAAAAAGTGATTGGGGACAGGAAAGCCTTGACAATAGGAGGAAGAACCATTGCCATCAACATTATGATTTGCCAAAATCATAATCCCACAAGTTGGGTAGGAAGTATGTTTTTGAAAAGATTTTATTAAGTAAGAATTGGTGTGTTTCGAGACATTTATTTTTTAATTAAAAATGTTTTAATTGTGGTAAAATATACACAACATAAAATTTACTATCTTAACTATTTTTAAGTGTAGTTCAGTAGTGTTAAGTATATTTACTAAAAAAAGTTCTCCAGGACTTTTTCATTTTGCAAAATTAAAACTCTGTACCCATTAAACAGTAACTTCCCATTTCCTCCCAGCCCCTGGCAACCGTCATTCTACTTTCTGTGTCTATGAATTTGACTACTCTAGGTACTTCATAAGTGGAATCATACAGTATTTGTCTTTTTGTGATGGGCTTTTTTCACTTAGCAGAATGTCCTCAAGGCTCATCCATGTTGCAGCATGTGTCAGAATTTTCTCTTTTTTCTAGGCTGAATATTCTTCCACTGTACATGTATATCACATTTATTTACCCATTTCTGTTGATGGTATTTGTGCAACACAATTATTATTTTTTTAAATGTAGTTATTATTTTACATGTATATATACCCTGCTTAATTCTTATATAAGCTGATATGAGACAGAAGTTTCATTTAGTTAAAAAATATATATAAATAAATAAATAAATAAAACCTACCTAGACTTAGCCGTACTAAGTTTTGGATGTGTGGTTTTGAAAGTTGCTAAAAAGAAAGCTTTACATTAATTTCACTGTTTAAGATCTGAACCTAACTATTTTCTGGGCTCAGGAAGCTTTTCTTTAATGAATTATATATATATAAAATATATATACACACATATATTTATATAATATATAATATATAAATATATTATACAGTTATATATAATATATATTATACAGTTATATAAATATATATTTATATATTTATATATAATATATTATACAGTCATATATATTTATATATGACTGTATAATATATATTATATATAGACACACACACTTATATATGTATCTGTAATATAGAATGTCTCCTGTTCTTTAAGTAAACTAGATATACGACCCAACAAAGAAATAGAAGTGATTAGTCATTTGCTAAAATGATTCATAATAAGATTTATTTTAAATCTTGTCCTGAATTTGTTTAAATTTCACTTATTTTTATAAAAATCAGGTTTATACAGAAAATTTTAGAGATGTATCTGAAACATATCCCACCATAGGGGTTATCAAGTGAAACACAACTCCCAACACAGGGTGGGAAAGAGAAATGGCTGTCAGGAAGGCTGGGAAAAGGCTGGAGAACTGCCCTCCCCAACTGGATATTCAGATGAAGATGCCTCATATGGGTCTACTCTCTGGAGACAAGGAATTCTTTTGGGGGCCCTGATCCAGGCTAAGAGAGAGGCAGAGAAAGACAAGATTTAGAAAGGGCACCATTTGAGAAGGTTTACTCCTACTGCTCTCACTGCAGAGTCTTCATGTTTGCTTTTAATTGACAAAGTCCAATACGATCATGGCATTTTCACAATGCAATGAAGTGACGAAAGGATGGCAACACCTCATGTGAAGTGTCACCTCTTTGGATCAGTGTAGATTGATATGTCTGGAGAGTTAAATTCCAAGCATGACTTCGGCAAAAGAGAGGAACTAGATTGTTCTCTTACCCACTACACAGTGCTCTTCATTTGCTTATACAAGGAAATAAATAGGGATGTGGTAGTGGCATGCTTTGTATTTAAAAACACTTAAAAAAAAATTGAGGCGTAATTCACATCCCATACAATTCACCATTGTAAAGTGTAAAATTCAGTAGTTTTTAGTATATTTACAAAGTTGTGCAGCCATCACTAATAATTCTAGAACACTTTCATCACCTCAAAAAGAAGGCCTCAATTTTCCTCAACCTACCCCCACCCAGCCCCAGGCAATCACTCTGTCTCTCTAGATTGGCCTATTCTGGACAGTTCATAAACAAGTCTATTTATATTAATATGGATTCATGCAATATGTGTCCTTTGTGTCTGGCTTCTTTTGCTTGGTATGTTTTCAACGCTTATCTGTGTTGTAGCATGTGTGAGAACTTCACTGAATAATATTCCATTATGTGCCTATATCGCATTTTGTTTACCCACTCATCAGTTGTTGAACATCTGGGTTTTTCTACTTTATGGTTATTATGAGTCATGCTGCTATGAACATCTGTGGACAAGTTTTATGTGGATGCATGTTTTCATTTCTCTTGGGTATATACCTAGAAGTGGAACTGCGGGGTGATACAGTAACTCTACGTTTAAATTTTTGAGGAACTGCCAGACTGTTTTTCAAAGTGGTTGCACCATTTTATATTCCCACCAGCAGTGTATGAGAGTTCCAGTTTCCCTGCATCATCACCAACACTTGTTATTGTCCCTCTTTTTGATTATAACTGTCTCAGTAAATCATGTTATATATTTGATGAACTCTTATATACTTGGCTAAATATGCAGTTTAAGCCAATTCTTTAAAACAATCCATGGAGACATAACATGCTTGTAAAATATTTCTAATAGTGATTTCCTAAAGGATCAGAAGTCTGTTGAGGTATTGCTATGTGGGATCTGGCTCCAGAAACCATAGTTGTTTTTTTAAAAAAAACTCTGTTGGCTTAAATGAAACAGCTGGTTTCAGTCAAAATTTAGGATGAGTTTTATGAACTACAAAATATTTCCAAGTTTTCTGTTGCACAGGCCTTGGATTAAAGCCTCATTGTGCATTAAAGCCTTTTTCTGTCAATGCAAGTACAGTACTCTAGTTCTAAAATGGAAATAATTACAGAGGTGATCAACTTTTTAGTGTTTTAATCCAGTGTTACTATTTTCATAGTTACCTGACTGGCATGTGTAATAATACAGAAACTGTTTACAAACACATATTCTTCCAAGAGGTTCTGAAGCTTAAAAAAAATCCAGTTTATTTGCAGTGCTCTTGTTCGTAACTCCCATTTTAGTTAAAGGGTGGAGTCTCACGAAGATAATACATCACATGTGAAATAAACATCCTCTTCAAAATGAACATACACTTTTATTTCTTCCCGTGCGAAAGGAAAGCAGCCATTGTCATCCAGATGTGCTGAACTTTCTCATGAAGCTTCATTCTAAAACAACAAAAAAATTGGACTAGTTGCCAGGTATTTCACTATTTTTAAAGAGAAAGGCATGCCTTAATATTATTCTTTTGTTTCAAATTTCTGTTTAATGTTAACATTCAAAAGCACTTAGATACCAGAGTTGCATTGAGGGCTTACATATTGGAATGAACAAATGGGGATGCAAAGGGATTGCTGATAAAAGTTTATATATTTCATACTTTAAGTTCTGGGATACATGTGCAGAACGTGCAGGTGCACGTGCATAGCTATACATGTGCCATGGTGGTTTGCTGCACCTAACAACCCGTCATCTACATTAGGTATTTCTCCTAATGCTATCCCTCCCCTAGCCCCCCACCCCCCAAAAGGCCCTGGTGTGTGATGTTCCCCTCCCTGTGTCCATGTGTTCTCATTGTTCAACTCCCACTTATGAGTGAGAATATGCAGTGTTTGATCTTCTGTTCTTGTGTCCTGAGAATGATGGTTTCCAGCATCATCCATGTCCCTGAAAAGGACATGAACTCATCGTTTTTTATGGCTGCATAGTATTCCATGGTATATATGTGCCACATTTTCTTTATCCAGTCTGTCATTGATGGGCATTTGGGTTGGTTCCACGTCTTTGCTATTGTGAAGAAGGGGTTGACATATTTTTAAAATATTTTGTTACAAAAAATTTCAAACAGAAAAAAATTGAGAGATTGATATAATACTCCTCCTTGTACCTATCACTCAGCTAAAACAGTGGTCAGTACTCTCAAAATTGTCTTTCAAACTATCCCCTTTCTGCTTTTTTCTTTTGTGCTTGAGTATTTTAATGCAAATTCAAGATATCATGTCATTTCACCCATAAATAATACAGAATGCGTTGGCAAATGGTAAGGGTTTCTTTTTCTTTTTTTGAGACAGAGCCTTGCTCTGTCACCCAGGCTGGAGTGCAGTGGCACGATCTTGGCTCACTGCAGCCTCTGTCTCCCAGGTTCAAGCAATTCTCCTGCCTCAGCTTCCCAAGTAGCTGGGACTACAGGCGTGCCGCCACCACGCCCGGCTAATTTTTTTGTATTTTTAGTAGAGACGGGGTGTCACCATGTTGGCCAGGATGGTCTTGATCTCCTGACCTCGTGATCAGCCCGCCTCAGCCTCCCACAGTGCTGGGATTACAGGCGTGAGCCAAGAGGCCCGGCCAAGGGTTTCTTTTTTCATAAACACTATGACATTATTACACTTTAAAAATAAGCAATGTTCTTTAACATAATTGAATACTCAGTTCATATTCAAGTGTCCCTCATGGTTAACAGATTTTATTTTTAATTTTTTTACTATTGGAAATTTTAGATATATACAGAAATGAAGAGAACAGTAGAATGAACCCCCAGGTACCTATCACCCACCTTCAACAATTATCAGCTCAAACTCAATGTTTCGTCCATAACCCACATGTTCTTCTCCCCTGCCCCTTATAGTTTTTATCTTTCAATCATATCATTTAAACAATTTTCTATTGTGGTGACATTCACCTAACGTAAAATTAACCATTTTCAACATTTCACCAGTGTACATTAAGTGACATTTAGTAATTCACAATCTTGTGCAACCATCACCACTATCTAATTCTAGAATATTTTCATTACTCTGAAAGGAAACTACATACCTACTGAGCAGTCACTCCCCATTCCCCACTCCTCCCAGACCTGGTAACAATCTGCTTTCAGGCCCAGCATGCTGGCTTGCACCTGTAATCCCAGTACTTTGGGAGGCCAAGGCAGGAGGAGCACTTGAGACCCACCTGGGCAACATAGCAAGACCCTGTCTCTACAAAAATTTTTTTTTTACAAAAATTAAACAGGCATGCTGGTGCACGCCTATAGTCCCACCTACTTGGAAAGCTGAGGTGGGAGGATCACTTGAACCCAGGAGTTCGAGGCTGCAGTAAGCCATGATCTTACCAGTGCACTCCAGCCCAAGCATTAGAGTGAGATCCTGTCTTCAAACAAAGAAACACATCCAATCTGCTTTCTTTCCCTATGGATATGCCTCTTCTGGATATTTAATAGAAATGGAAAGCTCCTAATAATTTTGAAATGAATCTGAAACACTGTATAATTTCATCCATAATACTTCAGAACATATCTTTAAAAGATAAGAACTCATTTTTAAAAACATAACCACAAGGCTATGATCACACCTGAATAATTAAATAATAATTAATTACTATCACAAAATATCCAGTCAGTGTTCACATTTCCATTTGTATTATAAACGCCATACATTTGTTTAAGTTAGTTTGTTTGAATCCGGGTCCAAACAAGATCCACAGATCATGATTGGATTATATCCATCTTAAATCTCTTCTCATGTAGAATTTCCCCATCCATTTCCTTTTCCCCACTTGTGATTTATTTGTTAAATAAATAAAATTTTCTTGTAGAGAATCCCACAGTTTGCTTTGGCTGTTTGCTTCTCTGTGGTGGTGTCTAACATGTTTCTCTGCCTTCTGTATTTCCTGCACTTTGATGGTTTTGTCTAGAGTTGCACTGTCTTATGCAGTGGCCACTGGCGCCATGTGTTTATTGAACACTTGAAATGTGACCAGTCCAAATTGAGATGACTGTAAGTGTAAAATACACATCAGGTTTCAACGGAATGTAAACTATCTAATTACTGATTAATTCATGTTGATTTCATGTTGATATGATGATATTTTGAGTTAGATAATTATCAAAGTTAATTTCACATATTTCTTTTTAGTTGCCTTAAATGGTTGCCACTAGAAGATTTAAAATTACATATGTGGCTTGCATCATATTTCTATTGGACAGTGCTGATTTAGAGAGACTCGTTAAAATTCAGATTTGCTTTTTTGGCAGTTGTACTTCATAAGTAGTTTTGGGTGTGTCTGGCCAGAAGCACATGTCTGACTCCTTTTGAGATGTTAGCAGCCATTGATGATCAATGTTTGGATCTATTTATTCATTAGGAATTGCAAAATGGTGATATTTTAATTCTGTCATTCCTTTGGTACTTAGTTGCTAAAACACATAAAGACAAACCCGCCTGTAATCGCAGTGCTTTGGGAGACCAATGTGGAAGAATTATTGAGGCCAGGAATTCGAGACCAACCTGGGCAACCTACGGAGCTTCTGTATCTATAAAAAAATTTAAATTAAAATAAAATTTAAAATTAAAATTAAAATTAGGGGCCAGGTGGCATCCACCCGGAGTCCCAGCTACATGGGCTAAGGCTGGAGGATGCTTGAGTCCAGGATTTTGGTTACAGGGAGCTATGATCATGACTCTGCACTCCAGCCTGGGCAACAGAGCAAAACCTTGTCTCTAAAAAAAAAATAAAAAAAAAGAGAAACGCCACTCACCTACCTCATTTACATTTGGTTCTCCAGTGGTAAAGATTGATATGGAAGGCAAGGTCAGTGTTTGATTATTTCCTTTTATTTACTAATTCTCAAAATTATCAGTTCACAAGCCATTGATAGACGAAAATTATTTAGGCTGGGCGCAGTGGCACATGCCTGTAATCCCAGGACTTTGGGAGGCTGAGGTGGGAGGATCGCTTGAGCTCAGCAGCCTGGGCAAGATGGTGAAACCCCGGGCCGGGCGCGGTGGCTCACGCCTGTAATCCCAGCACTTTGGGAGGCCGAGGCGGGCGGATCACGAGGTCAGGAGATCGAGACCATCCTGGCTAACATGGTGAAACCCCGTCTCTACTAAAAATGCAAAAAATTAGCCGGGCGAAGCGGCGGGCGCCTGTAGTCCCAGCTACTCGGGAGGCTGAGGCAGGAGAATGGCGTGAACCCGGGAGGCGGAGCTTGCAGTGAGCCGAGATCGCGCCACTGCACTCCAGCCTGGGCGACTAAGCGAGACTCTGTCTCAAAAAAAAAAAAAACAAAACAAAAAAAAAAAAAAAAAAAAAACATTGTTGGCATTATCATTTTGTGAAAAAAAACAGTTATCTGGTACATTAAGAATAAAAAAATACAAGATTTATTTTACTGTTGTGTATTCTTTCTCCAGNAAAAAAAAAAAAAAAAAAAAAAAAAAAAAAAAAAAAAAAAAAAAGATGGTGAAACCCCATCTCTACCAAAAATAAAAAAATTAGCCAAGTGTGGTGGCACATGCCTGTAGTCCCAGCTACTAGGGAGGCTGAGGTGGGAGGATCACCTGAACCCGGGAGGTGGAGGTTGCAGTGAGCCAACGTTGTGCCACTGCACTCCAGCCTGGGTGATACAGTGAAATCCTGTCTCAAAAAACAATTCTTTTTTTTGAGATGGAGTCTCGCTCTGTCGCCCAGGCTGGAGTGCAGTGGCGCCATCTCTGCTCACTGCAAGCTCTGCCTCCCGGGTTGATGCCATTTTCCTGCCTCAGCCTCCGGAGTAGCTGGGACCGTATGTAGGCGCCCGGCTACCTCGCCTGGCTAATTTTTTGTATATATATATTTTTTTTTTAGTATAGACGGAGTTTCACTGTGTTAGCCAGGATGGTGTTGATCTCCTGACCTCGTGATCCACTCACCTCAGCCTCCCCAAGTGCTGGGATTATAGGTGTGAGCCGCTGCACCCAGCCAAAAGCAATTTTTAAAAAATATTTAGGACTGCTTATTTTTATGAGTCTCAGGAAGATTTACAAAGCTTACAGAGGAATGAAGATGCAGGTTTGTAAGCAAATTGAATACCATCTGCTCCCAAACTGTGATAAACTCTACATAATAAATGACTTGTAGACATCAAGAATGTCAAGGTCATGAAAGACAAAGAAAGACTGATGAACTGCTTCAGATTAAAGGAGGCATGACCATTAAGTGCAGTGTATCCTGGACTGGATCCTGATTGAGGAAAAAAAAGTTTTGTTTTTTTTTTCCCCCTTTTACTTGAAAGTACATTAGTGGGACAATTGGTAAAAATTGAATAAAATGTGTAGATTAGATGATAGTGACTTCTTTTATTTTGATAATCGTATTGTCATTATACAAGAGAATATCCTTGTGTTTAGGAAATGTACACTGAAGTACTCGGGGGTAAAAGGGTATTATGTCTGCAACTTATTCTCAAATGACTCAGAAAAAGAAAATAGATGGAAAGTGGAAAGGAAAATTTAAAAAATCTCAGGATCCTCCTTGTGCAACAGGAAAGGTCATTGCAACACCCTCTCCCAAATGAATAGCTGTTATTAACATTAATGCAGCAGTCAGATCCCCATGGAGAGATAAAAGGCCTCACGTATCTGTGAAGGATGGCCTCCACAGATTATTCATAAGTAAATTCTTTGCTGACTTCCCAGAAAGAAGGACATGCCAATGATAACTTTAGGTCTACCTCATAAAACTAGTCTGGTCCATTCTGCACTGATAATGTCATCACAAGCTTATCTTCCCAGGTGCAGAACAAAGACAAGGCTCATTCCTCCGCCTACCCAGAGACGTCTGCATAATTGACTCTTCCTTTACTCCCTTTCTCTTTTCAGACATTCACTTCATCTTATATGAAATATAGTATTTGCCTAACTGCCTACCTGCCCCTGTTCCTACACACCTGTCCTCCCTTTAAGGAAATGTAAAAACACAAAACCTGAAAACTTCAGAAAAACAGCAGCCAATGTGTCTGTGGCTGGTGTTTTTCCCGGAAGCCCTCTAAAGTGGCTTAATAAACCTAGATGATTGAGACTCATGCTTCAGTCACTCATTTCAATTGTCGAGAGAGAGTGAGAGAGAGAGAGAAAGCGAGAGAGAGAAATAATAAACGTTTGTTGATAAAACAAATGTGGTAACATTTGGAAATTCTGGGTTAGAGGTACACGGGGTAATTTGTATTATTTTTGCAATTTTCTGTGAATCTCAAATTACTGCAAAAAGTTAATAAAATAAAAAATGCTCATGAATTTGTAAAAATCCTGTCTGTTCTAAGTTTATGAATAGATTGACATTAATTTGACCCCAAAATAATATTAAAAAGCACTTTGCAAATATGAGAGAAACTCTGTGAAGAACAAGAGAGAAGTTAGGAATCAGTGTTATGGTTTAAAACGTACCCATAAAATTTCTTCGTGTGTCACTTCTGAGACTAGGTCGTAAAAGGCAATATGGTTGCAGAAGTATTTTCTCTTAGATCACTAGCTCTGGGTTTGGAAGCCAGCTGCCATGTCATGAGGCCACTCAGGCATCCTGTGGAGAGGCCCACATAAGAAGGAACTGAGGTCTCCTGCCAATAGCCATGTGAGTTAACTGTCTTGGAAATAGCTCCTTCAGCCTCAATCAGTACTTTAGATAACTACATCCCTGGTCAACAGCTTGATTGCAGACTCTTGAGAGACCCTGAGCCAAAGCTGTCAGAGGCACTTGAGCCAGAGAGACTCCATCTTGAATAGGGGCTGGGTAAAATAAGGCTGAGACCTGTTGGGCTGCATTCACAGGAGATTAGGCATTCTTAGTCACAGGATGAGATAGGAGGTTGGCACAAGATACAGGTCACAAAGACCCTGCTGATAAAACAGGATGCAGTAAAGAAGCCGTCAAAACCTGCCAAAACTAAGATGATGATGAAAGTGACCTCTGGTCATCCTCACTGCTCATTATATGTTAATTATAATACATTAACATGCTAAAAGACACTCCCACCAGTGCCATGACAGTTCATAAATGCCATGGCAACATGTGGAAGCTACCCTATATGGTCTAAAAGGGGGAGGAACCCTTAGTTGCAGTGGTGGGGGAGGGGAGCAGGAGTGGGAACTCCCCACTCCTTTCTTGGAAAACTTATGAATAATCTACCCTTTATTTAGCATATATCAAGAAATAACCATAAGTATACTCAGTCAAGCAGCGCATGCCACTGCTCTGCGTATGAAGTAGCCATTCTTTTGTCTCTTTTTTTTTTTTTTTTTTTTTTTTGAGGGGGTTCCCCTCTTGACCCCCGGGGGGGGGGCGGGGGCGCGGCCTCCCC